>NC_137114.1:30851846-30961846 GCF_949357685.1 Gobio gobio | reverse complement strand
ATATCTAAATGTTTATTTTAATATCATACAAACCCGTTTCATAGACAGCTAGAAATATTGGTATAACTTTACAATACAGGTGCAGTAATATGCATTAATTCATACTTGACTAATGCACAAATAATCATGAGTTAATGTACGACTCATGAAGAACTAAACCATTTATTAATGATTACTAATGAACATTCTATATGATTCACAGATTAAGTAATCATTAAATTGTTATTAGGTAAATGTGTCATATTGCATTAATTCCCTAATAACATATATTAACTAATAGCTTAAATTCTAGGGCTGGGCAAATTAACGCGTTAACGCGGGCGATGAATTTTTTCAGCTTAACGCATTAAAAATATTTAACGCAAATAACGCAGCGTCCGTTTTTGTATACATTTTTGCTTAGCGTTACATGATCATCACGCTCTTATTCATGTAAATGCTTCCAAGTGCGACAAGGCACAAGCGAACGCGCTGTAGGCCAATGTCCTGTGTGTGTGTGTGTGTGTGTGTGTGTGTCCTGTCTGTGTGGATGCGTCTTATGTCAGCTAATCAGGACACACACACACACACACACACACACACACTCGACGCATAGATAGACTCGCGTCAGTTTCCTGCTCACATCGAGTTCTCTTTTGCTCTTGAACAAACAATAACACAGAGGATTTTGAGTGTATTCTCATATTAGGAGTCTTAAATTAGTTAAAAAACGTCTTAAATGAACTTAAAGGTCCCATGGCATGGCATTTTTCTATTATTTTATAATGTTTCCTGAGGTGTACTTATATTGTTAGTATGATTTTTACATCATAAAATGTCATAATTTAGAAATAAAAGGCATTTTTTCTATACTGCTGTTTGCCCTGTGGCTGAATGCCCTGCTTCAAGAGGCGTGTCTGCTGTGAGACTTCAGTAAAAACGCCCACTGTTGTGATTGGCTGACATCTTTGCATTTTAAATGAGCGGAGGGGGCGTGGTTTAACGAGGCACGAGCAGGCACGAGTCTGCCAGAGACGGATGGACCTGTGTTCACTTCACATCAGTTCTCAGCATGTCTCAGTTCAGGGTGAACTGTTGTAGTTACTAGCATATACTTCAGGTTATTAGTTTATTTCTAGTCGGAGGGGCTGTCACTCATGTCAGAAAGTTAGTAACTTTAGTAAATTATGGATCAGCGCTGACTCGAGACGCGAACCGTTTAGAACGATTCAGTCCGATTTGGTGAACTGGTTCGGTTCACTAAAAAGAACCGATTCAAAAGAATGATTCGTTCGCGAACCGGACATCACAGAGACGGAGCGATTGCTAACAAAGTTATTTATAGTAACTTACTGAGTTATGAGAGCCCTGTCTGTCAGCGCGAGTTTATTGTGTTTGTATCTGAGAGTTCTGAATAAACACGAGTCCAGGTCACGCCGAGTCCGTCTTCATCATTATTCTACCAACTTTGTAACACATGCAATGTACCATTACAGCGAGATGAACGAGTTAGTAAGTGTTGAGTATAGCATTATTTCTAGATATGTTCCAATCATATGAATAGCGTCAGTGACGCGCATTGAGTAACGTTACACAGCGCAAACAAAGACACAACAGCAGTAATCGAATGTAATCCAGTTTATTGTGGGGAAAGCTGGCTAGCCTAGCCGGATACGCTCACGCTTACCCTCCTTCTGCTTAATCTCTGGCCGTGTTTGGCTCCTCCGCTGTGGGCAGATGCAGTACTGGGGGTCGGGGATGTTGAAGCCCGAGCTTCGGCGTGTGTGAGGTTTATCTCTAAAGATGTGGCTCTGCCGGTGTTGAGCAGAAAAGACTGTATGCACATTTTAGAACAGATAGACGCGACGAGGATGTACAAAAACACTGACTCACAAGATAGAAAACACGAAAACACCGTTCTGTCGAGAGAGAGAGAAGCCGCTGCGTGTGCACGAATAATAAATAATTAGCTACACATCAGAAATCAATGATCATAGATCAGAAGGAACTGAAAAAAGACTTCTGTTTTCATTTGTACATCCAAACACTGAGAAACTGCCAGCATTCACTCGTTCACAAGTAATGATCTCTCACGTTTGCATGGGCGTGCCAGATTCTCTGGGCGGAGGAAAGGGAGGTAACCGTTCCTGCTTGGACGTCAAACCAGGAGACTTCAGGATTGGCTCGTCTGGCCTGTCATTTTCTCAAAGGCAGAGAAAGACAGCCAGAACTCGGTTTTACACCGATCAACATTTCTATCCACTTGGGGTCAATATTCAGGCTAGGGGAACTCATATTAATGTTGAAAAACCTCATAAAATGAAAATTTTATGCCATGGGACCTTTAAAGAGTTGTGAGGAAATGAAATGTGCGGGACAGCGCGTGAGATCCGCTGCTGTTCTTAAAGTGACAGGAGCACTGATGATGCCTGTCATTAATGTTCATCAAAGAACAACGGAACAGAGAAAATTGTAGCTTTAATGATGATTCCTCTATATTTAATTTATTATTTATGCAGTTAAGAAAGATAACTATTACATTTCTGTATATGTATAACAGGGAAAGCCATGGGTAAATATAACATTTATTATTTTGGGTTTATGTAAAGATTGTTTTAAGTTGACTTAAATTAAAAGTAGTTTTTTTTATATGTAAACGTCATTAATGTTTCATAGAGACATCAGTATCAGTGATACTGTCCTTCATTCATAAAACATGACAATACAACACATATTTAAAATATGCTGTCTTTAAATTGTTTATACATTAATTTGGAGAGTAACTGAAATTATTACAATATCAAAATATTAAAAACGTAAAATATTAAAAACTTGCGATTAATCGCGATTAATTACAGAAAAAATGCGATTAATTAGTTTTTTTTTTTGTATCGATGCCCAGCACTATTAAATTCATTTAAACTGAAAGCTGAATGTTAATACATTAACTCATGATTATCTGTGCATTAGTTAAGCATGAATTAATGCATATTAGTGCACCCGTATTGTAAAGTGTTATCGAAATATTTAATAAATATCTATTAATTCACCAGTCATTGGTTGATGTGTAAAACATTAGCCTCCAAATGCAAGAATTTAAGTGTCTGCTAAATGACTTTTTACTACCGGTATGTAACTTCCAAAAGAGAGACTGGAGCACATTACTGAGCCTCCATGTCCAGTAAAGTACACTCTTAAGAAATGCTGCTTCAAATTGTCCTTGGCTTCCTTCCTTCACTTTGTAGGACAATGACAAGCATACCAGTGAGGTGGATCTCTGAGGAGCTGTTTGAAGAGCCAACGATCTGTTTTTGTTTGCTTCGGCAGGGGTCGTTAAGTGTTAGCACATCTATTGACTGGCGTACTGCTGCCGCCTCTCCTCTGTGTGAAATTTAAATGCAGGATAAACATGAGACAGGAGCACATAAATTATGAGTGAGAAAAACGAGCGAGAATGAATATGCGAAGAGAAGAAAGGAGGAATAAGAGAGTAGAGGCTGTTGTATGGGAAGCTGGCTGTCTGGAAGCAGACATATTTAGGACAGGTATTATTAATAGAACACAGGCACATTTTCTCTCTTTTTGTACACACACACACACTAGCACTTCTAAACCGCTCCGCCAGATTCACCTTCTAACCTCTCATTCAGGCTGAGATCTCTAAAGTAGCCAGTACAACACCATGGCGCATAGTACAGTCTGTACTGATCGCCCTGTCTGGACTGTTAAATTGACTTTTTAAACTTCCTGTCTGGGTCTTTTTCCTCAGTTTGTAGTCGTTTACCTCTGTTGCGAGCCAAGCACCCCACCTGAAGTCGACTTTTTTGCTTGGTGGGTGAATCTCTCAAAAAAACATGTCCTGGTTATACTTCACCAAAAAGGGTCAATTGCAAATTATTTCTGGATAGATGTAGCAATTGAATAGACATTAGACTTACATTTATTCAATGTGATCATCTGGTCTTTGAGAGCTTGTGCTTGTGCCATTCTAGTCAAGCACACGATTGACCGAGATAAAATGTAATGTGGATTAATAGGCTAATAAAGATCTAATTAAAGGAAGAAAAAAACCTTTTAGGTGGTCTTGCCCTCCATCCAAAAACCCCTCCTTCTGCACAAATCACATAAATGACATTTTTTCCAATCAAAACAGTGAATTTCGCCAAAAGGCAATGGGTTTGCAGAACTGATTACACAATTTTTTACTGCAATAGGTTTAACTCAAATTCATGAATCTAATGAGAATCACCATTGAGAATAATCAGAATTACAAACGACTAAAAACAAAAAATGCATTACGGTAATGAGAAATAATTTCTAGGAGGTTAAGTGCTTTATTGTCAAGAAAATAAAATCAATGCTCTATATATATATATATATATATATATATAATTATTTATTTATTTTTTTGTAAAAATGAAGGACGTCAATTTAACAATTACTTATAAAAAAGGTATAATAGGTATACTATAAAACATAGTACCCCCCCCCCCCCCAACCCCCAACCCCCCACACACACGCAGTCTCTTCACAACACACTGCCAGTGTTTGTGTCTCATGCATGGCTTACTTCGGTAACCCAGTGCCCCCAAACACACCCTCTCTCCTCACACACAGTTATTCTCATGTGAAGGACGCAGGCAAGTAACCGTTGCTTGTAAAGCAGCGAGAGATGGATAAGGAGAGCTCATCTGGTAAATAAATATTTGCTGTGGTAGATTTGATTCGCTCATCCTTTCTCTCATCAAGGTCCCTCTCTTTCTGCCCATCTGCTGCCCGTTTGCGCATGCACATTCAATGAGTGGGTGGAATCATCACCAGCCCAAAATAATAAGATGCACACGAATGAGATGGTTCAGAACAACAGATACACAATGGCACCAAAAGTAACTTAAGTCACACATAAAAATGTATGAATGTCTTTGCATCATGTAATAAATATCAAACTGCAGCACTGAACAGAGAAGCCCCACCCACCCTGACAGCTCACAGTATCAAAATCCCACTCCTCATGTTGAACATAAAACATGGATGAGGAGAGGTTGACTGGAAGTTCAGAAGCAGAGAATAAAACGACGTTCCATGAAATTTACAATTAAAAGTGACATTTTACTGGGGGGAAAAAAGGTTGATACTTTGAAGCAGGGCCATAACCACCATTGACACGTTCTAACTGTACTCGTCAATGTCATAATGATCGAGATGGCCAATCAAATCAAAGGAGGCGGGCCTTACTGGTCACAGTAGACGAGTGTGAATTCCAACACAACTCTTTAGTTTTAACAGCAAAAGAGGGTGTGTTAAGACTCAAGTAACTAAACATTTAATATCTGACAACTGTTTTTATTATAGAAATGTTCAACGACCAACATAAATATTTAGTGATGTAAACTACTCAACTTCTATGAAATTTCGTTGTTTTGATAAGAAACTATGATATAATTTGTATGTAATGTAATTTGTATGTCTAGTATTAAATGTAATTCATGACTGAATGTGACGACAAAAAATGCGTTGCTTTTTGATGAGTGAACGTGTGCATATTTTTGTAAATAGTTTAAATTACTTCACAATTAGGCCTAGAACTTATTTTACGTACCGTTACGATTTCTTTTAATCCTATTTTAAATTCCATTCCAATAAAAAGACCAATACCCCTCTACTCTACTGTTTAAGCTCCAGGTGCAAAAAGTTATATAATTAATAGAATTAAATAAAAACAGATGTATTTAAATATAATGAATTATGCATATAAAAATATAAATGTTGTATCCATCCATCAGATTCCTTCAAATTCCATCAGATTTTTTAAATAGTCCACTCCAGGCAATAGTCAAGATTTGCCTTGACAAGCTTTACGTTTCTAGTTCAAAATTACACTTACCGCAGTTATATTTCTTCGAATTTAAACTTGTTTTAATAGTACTTAAATGCTCATTTTAATCACAATTTTGAATTCCCACCTCAATTCAAAACCAAGGCCTTACACACTGCACGCATAAGCAGGACCCAAATATAAATTCTGGCGAATCTGTCGGCGGAAACTATGACTACCCCAGCCTGTGGTGACAAAACACGTGCAAAACCTCATTGTCAGGTTTCCTTATTTTCGCAGTGTATCCGATTAACAGACTAAAGGGGCTTGCGGATGAAAAACTGAACTACATTAATATAAACTCTTGAGTGTCAGATTACCGGAGCTCGTGCAAGAGCGAGATAGAGCTTGCTACCTGGGAAAGATGCTGTAATTATTGGAGCAGGAGCGTGGATCAAGTTCGTGCTCCCGCTGGGACTGAGGCTCAGAGCGAGTAAGATGAGGGGTTTTAGTCGTGATTAGTGCTTTGCACACCCCTCCAAATGCTGACCGCTTGTTACTGTAGCTCTGCTATTCTTCCATCAAAATCAAATCCACTGTCTCTCTCTCTTTCCGTCATGCTATCTGGCTCCAGCTACAACATCTGAGCTGAAATGTCATTAAGATGCAATTAAGATGTAGAAATGTCTGTGATCTCAATAACAGGGCTTGTTAATTAGAGTCTCTGTAGCAGACAGCTTGTACACAAAAAAGCAGCCAGTGACACACTCACACAGAGCGGATCATAATAAAATAAAAGTATGTATTTATATATATAAGAAAAGTAATACATTATATATTAAATCAAATAATAGTATATTTTTCTAAATCCTAAAACTGCTTTAATTCCTAGATTTTCAATGTGGTTTCAAACGTTTGCCCTCAGCCAAAGCCTGGAACTCCCTGTCAGTGTGATGGTTGTTGGATGGTTTAGTGTCTCTCTGACACACTCATAAACTCCACAAACAGTTCATGTGTCTCTCTGTCATGTCTCCCTTCCTCCTGTCTCAGAGTCATGCTCCTGCAGGACCGGTCTGTGTCTCTGCGTGTCTCTCACTCTCTCAGTTAATGAACATTAGGGTGTGCTGTGTCTGGAAGCGGATCCATCCGTTTCAAGCTATTCCTCCTGTCTCTCAGAGGTGAAATCTTTACTTGGCTTTGACAGGACTTCCATCAAAGCTCTGCGTGAGCAAGGGGCTGCTGGCTCAAAGCTCTTCTGTTTGCGAATGCTGGAAGAAAACACATCTTTCTCTTTGGCTACTTATTCAAAGCCTTCAAAAGCAAATTATTTCAAATAAAAATGTGCCTTTTTATGACCAGTAATTGTATAGAGTATGGCAGCCAAACAGAGCAAGAGAAGTGATTATTATTATAAAAGGATATTTCAGAAGACATGAGAATTAGAGCCAAGTTATGACTTTAAGATCTTGAATCTTTAATATTTGAATCATAATCCCTTATCATTAAACATGCGAAGCTCAAATGTTGATTCATGAATAGTGTGCACAACAGGCCGCATACATGATGCATGCTGATTGAAATGACGCAGCAGTGGTATAAAGACGCAGTAGAGGCATTTGCCAATCCAGCATGCTGTGAAGGAACGCTTTTGGAACAGAGCAACATTCTTGAAACGTCGAATTACTTCCCTCTTATTTATATCACTGTCAAATATATAACAATATTACATTTCCAACACAGACCCACCATATTTTTCACAAATCAAATCTAGATATCCAAACACATCCCAAATATTCAAACCCATCCCACTTACGCACACACTTAGTTAAGTCAAAAATGGCTCAAAAAAGGGAAGTTAGATCTAAAGAAAAAATAGGTATATCATTTGTTTGTAAATGCCTCTTGTCAACTAATGCGATGACATTCATTGACTTTTAAAGTACCCCTGCAGTCAATAATTGTATCCCTTAAAACTCATCTTTGGTAATCAAAATGACATATTTAAACGTTTTCTTCCCTGTGAAAATAATTTATTCATGCCTTAAAACAGCTTGAATTTAACTCTACATCCTTGCTTCATTTAGTATATAGGCTACATGGATCCATGAATATGCAAATTAGTCCCTACCTCTACTCAATCACACCAGCTGGACTGTAGTAAACACTACACGATGGCAAGTGGAAACATTGGTTTAATTCAGCTATATACTACATGTTTGAACCAGTAACTGAATCAGAAGAAGAAGAAGAGCAAATTATAAAGGGTCCTCTACAAGAAGGTGTATTAGAATGTTGATATGTTTTACGTTTCGCTCTCTACAATGCTGGGCACATAACCGTAATTTATATGATTATCCCTTGGCTCGACTATGTTAACAAACAGCTAATAAAGCATTGCTAATGTTACACAACTTTTCTACTCCCCATCTCAGTTTGCCATCTTGGAGTCAGACAGCTGCCTTCTAAAATCAGCATCATTAGAAACGCTTTGAACGTCATAAAAAGTCAGTGGAGGAAAGCCCTGACTCATACGTTTGGATTGGTTACATGTTTGTGATGGTAGGAAACAGGTGGTTTCAAATTGCATTTTTGAGACTTTTAAAGAGAAAAAATAAAGTGTTGACTGATGAATTTGCACATGATTTGTCTTAAAGCATATCAAAAACGCCCCATAGAAATATAAACAACATTAAAAACTTGATTTTCACCACAGGGGGTCTTTAAATCTTTCCCCGCCAGCGATTTAATAAAAAAGTTGCCAGCCACTGCCAGGGTTATTGATCATTTTCACAAAAATTGTATGGCCCACAGAATATTTTGTTGTATAAATATCAGAGCATGCAATACATCAAAAGAGCAGACCCTCTGCTTTTAAACAAACAAACAACAACAACAAATTATTCCAGCTTCATGCTTTCCTTTTTTATCAACATTTAAATATGGGTAAGTTTCATAAAAAAGCAGCATTTTGAACAAAAGGCTGAGAAAATCACGTTTTTGTCAAAGACTACATCCAAATCAGATTCGGAGCGATGATCAAAAACAGATGGAGTAGATTGAGTCCATCAACACCCCTAAAACTTAAAAGTCCTACAGCTCGCCCTGGGTTGCCATTTCATTCAGTTTTGATTTATATGATGTTTAATGTTGATGATCACATTATTTTACATATGCATCTGCTTACAAAAGATTGCTTGTTTTTTTTAAACAAAAAGTTGATGTGTTAGAAGCAGGAAAAATGGGAAAGGGTAAGGATTTGAGCGAGTTTGACAACGACTGGGTCAGAGCATCTCCAAAACTGCATCTCTTGTGGGGTGTTCCCGGTCTGCAGTGGTCACTATCTATCAAAGGTGGTCCAAGGAAGGAACAGTGGTGAACCGGCGACAGGGTCATGGGCGGCCAAGGCTCACTGATGCACGTGGAGAGTGAAGGTTGGCCTGTGTGGTCCGATCAAACAGACGAGCTACTATAGCTCAAATTGCTCAAGAAGTTCATGCTGGTTCTGGTCAAGAAGTACATGCTGGTTCTGAAAGAAAGGTGTCAGAATACACAGTGCATCGCAGTTCATTGTGTATGGGGCTGCATAGCCGCAGACCAGTCAGGGTGAACATGCTGACCCCTGTCCACCCCCGAAAGCACCAACAGAGGGCACGTGAGCATCAGAACTGGACCACGGAGCAATGGAAGAAGGTGGCCTGGTCTGATGAATCACATTTTCTTTTACATCATATGGATGGCCGGGTGCGTGTGCATCGCTTACCTGGGGAACACATGGCATCAGGATGCACTATGGGAAGCCGGCAGAGGCAGTGTGATGCTTTGGGTGGGAAACCTTGGGTGCTGCCATCCATGTGGATGTAACTTTGACATGTGCCACCTAGTTGCAGACCTTGTACACCCTTTCATGGAAACGGTACTCCCTGGTGGCTGTGGTTCAGGAATGGTTTGAGAAGCACAACGCGTTTGAGGTGTTGACTTGGTTTCCAATTCCCCAGATCTCAATCCAATCGAGCATCTGTGGGATGTGCTGAACAAACAAGTCAGATCCCTGGAGGTCCCACCACACAACTTACAGGACTTAAAGTCTCTGCTGCTAACATCTTGGTGCCAGATACCACAGCACACCTTCAGGGGTCTAGTGGAGTCCATGCCTCGACGGGTCAGGGCTGTTTTGGCAGCAAAAGGGGGACCAACACAATATTAGGATGTGGTCGTAATGTTATGCCTGATCGGTGTACAACCAGAATGAAAGCCCTTGTGTTGTGTCAGGTTGCGGATGAAAGCCCAGGACACGAGCCCCTGAGTGTTTCAATGCTGCACCCTCTGCCCTGTTTCAATAACTCGGATTGTGTGTGCTTGTGTGTTTAGCCTCTCACTTCACTGAGCTCAGTTAACACAAAGACTAATATTAGATCAGCGACGAGGGGATGTCACAGAAAACCGTCCCTTTGGATTTTCTATATCCCAGCCCTGTTTTCCCAGTCTACAAACAACTCCTGAACCACTTAGCAGAGCACAATACACACCAGCCCACACAAATCACATTACTTGTACCATTTCAACCTACACAACAGACCTAAAAAAAAAAACAGCCCTAAATCCAGACTGCAAAGCCATAAAGTCCTTATTAGCAAAGCTTCTGTGCCTATTTCTTCTTTTTGACATGATACATACTTACCAGTGTCAATGTGATTTATGAAAGGCAAAAATATTCTAATTGTCCAGCTGTGTGCCTCTGTGGACTGAGGTTTTCACAAACTAGCTCAGGGGCTGAGATAATGTGCGAGGGTGTGCGAGATGAGCGGGTATGCGTTTTGCTCATTTGATGAAAAGCCTGAAAAGCTGGCCTCAAAACCGCTTAGTGGTTTTCTTCTTGTGTGAGCAGGTCTCAGTGTCTGGAGGGGATGCATCATTGGCTGTGTGACACCGTCTATGAAATCCTGTTAGTCCACTTCAGGGCAGAAATCAGCCCAGGAGAGAGAAACGCTCTGTTGAGGATGCCAGGATGCCCGTCCCACAACACCCTCAGGTCTCCCACACACACTCCTGATATGGAGGGATGTCCTGAATTGAACTGCATCTGAGCTAGTATTTCAGAGTGCTTTTTCTTAATAATTACAAGAATTGGTTTGTTTAATTATTATTATTTATTAACATTAATGATTAATTATTCAATTAATTTATTTAAAGAACCCGAGATGAATAGGGTAAAAAAAAGCGGACTAAGCCATATCACCCTATTTTCCCAGCTGATCGATTACATTAAGAATTGCAAATATTTTGAAACGTTATGTTTAAATATGCAAAGAAGGCCTAATTAAATATGCACTCTTTCGCCTACATTACTAGAACAGAAATCTGAACATAAAGCCCGGTTCAAAATTCTTGACATATTAGAGCCAAAGCTTTTACAGACAGGATTTTGAATATTTATTTGTATCACTCCAAAATGCGTCAAAAGTCAGATTTTTTTTTTAAATAAAATAAAAATATACCATGTTTTTATCAATAAAATGTTTTACTAAACCCGACCCCATAAAATTGTACAGTTTGGTGTATACAAGTGCTACTGAAACGGAGATAAACTACTGACGAGAGAAAAACTCATTTTGAGAAAACAGCCTCAAGGTATGTATTGTAATTGAAGTCTACAAATAAATAAAGTTTATTTTGGATGTTTTCTTTCCACTAGTCTGAAACAACACATTATGATAATAATGTGACACACAAGCCAAATATACCAAAATTGACCAGTGCATTTTGCTTGTGGTGTCTTGCCTTAAATTTATTTTAATTTGTACACATATTTTTCTTATTTTTTTCTTGCCATTTTTAGTGGACCTTTCTAATTGAAACATTACTATGCTCATAGTATACATCTTTTCAATAAAACAATAAACCTTAACGGAAACTCATCTTGCACTACATACAGACAGTAAGTAATACCTAAAATCACATGGTGAACTATTAATTTGCCAAGCGATCTGACAACTTTCGTCTTACAGACAACAAAATGGGTGAAAAAAAAACTTGCATTGATGGAGAGACCAGAATCTAAGACTCAAAATAAAGACAGTCTTTGGCGTTTGTAGGCAACTACCTAGCAACCATCCAGAGATCCTTAAGAACCACATAGCATTGTCCTAGGAACCACAAAGCAATAAGCCCCGTTTCCACTGAAATAATCCGGAACAATATGTCGCAGGAACTTTTTTCCCCCCAGACCTGAACCATTTCTCAATACCAAGTACACGAACTTCTGACTTGCGTCCTTGGTTGTTCAGACGTGCCAAGTTCGACTGAGGAGAACGTACTCCCAAGGACGGGAGGACACAAGTCCGGTCCTCTACAAATGGAAGAGCAGTGTTCTTGATAGCATCACTCAGCTCGCTCTCACTCCTGCATGTATATTTTAGGCTATAGTAAAAAGAAATATATGTCATAAAACACCACTCAGCCTCTTTTCATTTTCATAAAATAAAAAAAAACATTTAACATATTATAGCCACACAAATGTTGTTCAGAAAAGGCATACCTTGATTATCTTCACTGCATGTATATTTATAACAAAATGAAATATAAAACACAACCCTGCCTCTTTTCGTTTATATTTAAAAAACAAAACAAAAATAACATTAATATGTGGTTCAGACAATAAGTGTGCATATATTTGATTATCACTGTAATAAAATTAAATATGACAAAACACAACCCAGTCTCAGTAAATGTCAGTTTATGAGTGATCAATAATAGCCATTATAAACGTATAAGCAAAAGGTATAAGAAGCTATACAATAAATAAAGCAAACAATTCAGTCAAAAAAAGTCAGCGCTAGTAGGCTACAACAGTAAAGTTCAATAGCCTAAAAATATAAAGTTATGAAACTTCACTTTGCCCACAGCCAAAACGATTTGGCAGGGAACAAATTATAGATTCATGAGACCAAAGATCGCCTGTTAGATCTACACAAGACGAATTATATTTCATGTTTAACCACGGCAGAGACATCAGAGCCAGCGGCAAACGTCAGAAGAACTAGCCAAGGAAAGGCTGCTCTAGGCGGGGTTAACGAGTGCTGAGCGCCCGCTGATCGACTGGATCTCGCAACTCTGAAAATGCCAGATCAAATATTCAAATAGGCACTCTCTTTATAAATAAACCACATATTTAAGCTTCATTCTCACAGAACTACATTCTCACCTAAAAAAAAGTCTTAAAACGACATTTTGTGACATTAACAGTAGCATTTTTAAATTACGCTGGGTTTCCCATCCGCTATTGATGCAAGATGCATTCTGGGATACCGGTCTGTCTGGGGATTTGAACTGTACTCGGCTAGATGTGAACTTTTTAATATTTACAGACTAGATGCCTAATTCAGTCAAGCCAGTGTGCAGTTATATAAATTGGAGGCATCAAAACGATGTGCCAATGCTGTGTCATTTTTATTATATTGCCTGTTTCACCCCTAACCTGTTGATAGGCAAGCACAGAATTCACCTGTTACCACTACAGCATGAATTGGATCAGTACTTGGGACGCAACTGATGGCGTTTCACAAGTCGACGAGAACACAAGTACAGACAAGAACGCATATTGAGAAACGGCCCTGGAGCTGTCTGCGTTTCCATCTCGGTCTAAAGTACCATGAAGATTAGTCCAGTGATGTAGGACTGCGTGCAACTTTCCGGTTCCCACTGGATTTCGTCCTCTGCCTATAAGCTTAATAAAGCCTGAACCTTGTCGTAGGTCCATTGGTCCATCTG
This sequence comes from Gobio gobio, assembly GCF_949357685.1. Classification (NCBI taxonomy): domain Eukaryota; kingdom Metazoa; phylum Chordata; class Actinopteri; order Cypriniformes; family Gobionidae; genus Gobio; species Gobio gobio. The sequence continues at coordinate 30,948,285 of NC_137114.1, read as the reverse complement.
TTAGGTTGAAATAAAACGCTGCGTGGAGTCAACCAATCAAAATGTTGCGTTAACTCAACCAATCAGCATGTTCAGTACTAGGGTTGGGTACCGAACTCGGTACTTTTAAGGGCACCGACCGTATTACGATGGTACTACCGAGTACCGATTCACATTAAATCAATGGGTACCAAATTTCGGTACCTGAGAACGCATATTGTGATATAGACTAGTGTCTGTAAATATTAAGCCGCGAAAAGACCATTTAAATACGAATCATGCGTGTCTCTGTGCGAATTAATGCCATAGACTCGCGGTTTAAAGTCTATGGGTTTACCTCACACACACACTCTCACTCAGAATCGTGCGTGATGGTCGCATGTTTCCATCTCTGCCTCTCATATGAGGACATGAACGCACGAACGTCATCTCCAGAGCCACTGAGTCACTTCATGAGCATTTTACCGTTTCATTTGAGAAAAACTACCGTCATATCATAAACACACAGAAACTCAAACCCGTCAAAATAAAAGTTCGGCTAACTTGACAAATAAATTACTGTTGTAAAGTAGAATTTAGATACGTCTCAATGTAATAATAATAATACTTACACTAATGTAATAATAATAAATTATCAAAACTTGATAAACTCAAAAATAAATTACAATTTTTCTTTTCTGTTGTGCAGCACTTTGTTTGACAATAAAAGTTTAATTAAATTAAAAGATAAATTAAATGAATGTTTTATGTCTTCATTTGATTACCAGAAAATACATAACACATAATTTGTGGGAAATCTTTTCATAGAAATGAAATTAAAAAGAAAAAATAATAATATGGTTGTTTTTATTAATTCAATTAAGTACCTAGTAGCCTACTATTTACTAGTAAATATTACAGTAATCAAACATCACAGACAATGGCAGACAGCCACCAGGGCAGCTCTGGCATAATGTCAACAACACTTTTATAAATAACTTACAGGTTCTTTACAGTTATTTATGTAAACATCCTAAAAGTACAGAAAAAAGGTACAGTTGGGTACCAGTACCGAATTTCAGGTCCCGGTTACTGGTACCGATACCGTATAAAATGTGAACGGTACCCAACCCTATTCAGCACCCAAGTCCCACCCCTGAAAGTTCCTGAACTTTGAAAAAGTACTACCTCGCCAGCAGGGACTTTTGAGGGGGAACTTTTTACCCGAAACTTCATTTAGACTCTGGTCCCTGTGGTCGAAACACACAGAGTACCACCCCAAAGTCCCTAGTTCCTTAGGAAAGTTCCTGCGGTGGAAACGCAACTTTAGTTTAAACATTTTGCAGATGAGCACTACGGTTCAATGCATTTACATTAAATGACCACCAATAACCACCAGGCCATGAATCAGACTATTTTTCTAATTTAAATCAGACATGAACACAGCCTTTTTTATCTGGCCTAATTCAGTCAAGCCAGTGTGCAGTTATATAAACTGGAGGCATCAAAACGATGTGCCAATGCTGTGTCATTTTTATTATATTGCCTGTTTCACCCCTAACCTGTTGATAGGCAAGCACAGAATTCACCTGTTACCACTACAGCATTCCAGCCAGGTCTATGACACGCATCAGATATTTGAGCACTCAGTCTCTCTTTTGCTTTCTCAGAGACAGTAAAAGTGATGCATCATCCCATGAGAGCAGTAAGAGAAAGGCAGGTGAGTAGAGTAAAATAAAAGTGTTCTGGTGCATCTGTACGTGAAGAGCTGTCACACAATATTCTAAACAGACATGACAGATACATGTACATATATAAACAGTCACTACACAAACAATCTCTTACAGAGAAACTCACCCTCAATGTGGTTTCAAATCTGTATGATGTTCTTTCTTCAATAGCACACAAAAGAAAATGATTTTTAAGAATAATTTGGATACACTTTTCTATTTTAATGAAAGTCAAAAATGGCACAACATCAGGATGAGTAAATGATGATATAATTGAACGTGTAACCCAGTTAGTTATCGCATCATTATTTTACACTATTCAAAGATTTTATTTTTAAGTCTTCATGAAACGGAAGCTGTGATTGTCTTTCCTTCCATATTTTATGATATAAAAACAGGACGGGACATGATTTTATCCATCGGGAATTGATTGGATCATTGGGATTGTCGTGGTTTGTTATTGCTGTGATCTCATGTGAGCGACAGATTGTCCCACCCTTGTGCCAGTCAACACATCATCAGAAAAGGGATGTTGTTGCAAGAGGGACAAAAGGTATTTTGATTAAAGATTATAAAGGATGTACACGGATAAAACCATATAATAAATACTGCAATATTCCATTAAAATCACTGTGACCTTAAACCACTACATCTACAATAAAATGCAAACTTCCATGTCATTGTTCAGTAAAATATTCGAACTATTTTTAATGTGATACTGATATTACAACTTCAATAACAAGAGCTCTTTTAGTTTTACCAGCACTGTGTTGTGGGCTCTTGGCTCCTTTTTTATTCTGCTTTTAAATTGTACAGCGAACATACACTGTGATCTGGTCACCCAATTTAATGAAAAATATTCCATGAATTATTCCACTGGGCTACACAAGGAATCTTTAATTTCTCTGCTCAAATCCTCCCTACTTGTGTGTCTCTCTTCCACCCCGTTTGGTTCGGCAGGGGTCCATTAAAACTTCATTTATACTCTTCTTCACCTCTTTTTTTTAAACTTAAAGTTATATTTTTGGCCTTTATTGGATAGGACAGACGAGGAGAGAAAGGAATCGATAGGAGAGGAGAGAGGGGCTACAAAGAATCACGAGCCAGGACTCAAACTTGGGCCGCTCGAAGAGGTCTTACTCTATACGTCAAAGCGCTGCCCACAACTTCCTCTTCACTTCTAATCCCTATTAGCATCCGTTACCGTGGGAGTGTTTCCAAAGCAGGGAGACGGATCTTTTATCTGTCAAAATGTCAGTATGCATTTTGTATCATCCTTCAATGTCTCTAAAGTTTTAATAATTACTTTGTAAATGTAGGCTCACAAACACACATGTATGCATAAATAAACAAAAACACTTTCAGTAATCCCTGAATACACACTCACACAGGTCCAGCCCAGTGCACAACAAATCGGGTTAGGGATGTGAAATATTTATATGCCGCACCTGCTGATGCCTCATATTTCATTTGGTTCTGTGGCGCGTGGGCTCATCCCTCCTCTCGCTGGCAGACGCGCCTGGCGTGCGGACATGAGGAGAGGAGAGATTACCTCCAAGATGGAGTGGCTCTTCCCTTGATATCTGAGCAACTCTACAGACTGTCTGCAGACCTGAAAACTCACAAGTGGTGAAAAAGGTGAAATGTTTCCGATTTAAATACTTGTAAGGGGGTCTGGGGCATTGCCCCCCAGTAGATTTGTTGTGTTATTTTAACATGCAAATGAAGTATTCTGGTGCACTCTGACAATAAAACAAAAGGGGAAAGACAACATTTGCTTAAAGTAAAAAATATATAAATAATTAAACAAATTACACTACAGTGCTGGGCATTGACACAGATTTCACAATTTGATTTTATATTGATTAACTTGGGACCTATCAGAAATAATGTATTGGGGGGGGGGGGGGGGTCTTTGGTGGTGTAAATATATTTATTCTGAGGCAATATTCTCATCAGCAATCTATCAGATTTTATTTAAATCTGCATATTTGTTATATTTACCCTCAGGGCATAATGTACTTTACATTAAAAAAAAAAAATTCATCATGTTTCATGTCAAATTCTTACATTCGATCAATAAATCCAGTTATAATAATAGGGTTATTACCAATAATACTAAATCATTTACACTGCAAAATTACAACTGCAATAAATGTTATGAGATTGATCTTTGAATATAAACATGAAACATTTTTAAACATGAAAGTATACCACCAGTAGGTGGCAGCAAGTGACCGTCTTAATGAGTGAGTCGTTGATTCAAACAATTTGTTCAAAACGCTAAATCATTTAGTTTGTTTGAACTAAGGAGCTACAGCAATCTGTGAATGTCATGCCGTAGTGTGCCAAAAAAAAGATCGCAACAGCTGCTCGAGTGAAGTCTATGGTCTCACTCCAGTCTATGGGAATTAGCCAATTTCCAATTATTATTGTAAAGTTAACAGTGCTGCTTGTTTCATTATTTCCTCTTTAATCCGATTGAGAGAGGAAGGCAGGAAAGATCGAGAGAGAACAAGAAGAACAAAACTAAAGGAGCAGTAGGAAAATAGAGAGAGACAGAGTTAAAGTGATTAGATGAAATGTTTGCTATATTAACAAATCAAAACTTATAACGGTACATAATTTTTCAGATTTCAGTACCTGATTGGGATGGCAATGTGCTGCTATACAGTACAGTTACTGTTCAAAATTTTGGTTTGGGAATATATGTTTTTAAAGATGTCTATGCTCACCAAGGCAGCATTTATTTGATGAAAAATAAGTAAAAGAGAAATATTTGTGAAATAGTACCAATTTTAAATTCTAATATACTGATTTGGTGCTCAAGAAACATTTCTTATTATTATTATTACCAATATTAAATGCAGTTCAGCTGCTTAATATTTTTGTGAAACCATGATGCATTTTTCATGATCCGTTGATGAATAGAAAGTAAAAATTAAATTAAAAAACTGCATTTATTTGAGACATAACCTGTAAAAGCCTTTACTGTTACCTTTGAACAATTTAATGCAAAGTGTTAATTTCCTAAAAAAAAATGTAAATAAACAAATGTACTGACACCGAACATTTGAATTCAAATATTATTCCACCAAATGTGCAATCCAAATTCATTGCCACAAATTCATTACACAATATTCTCAGAAATTAAGTGGCAAAATTAGTAAAAAGTATATAGTATAGTAACTACAAAAAAATGTATCAGTTGCTAAAGACAAGTTTATTTGTCATCCAAGTTAGCAGTCCTGAAATGTATTTAAAAATATTTGTGACCCGTCTCAATGAGCACCTTTTCATTAATTAATTTCATACAAATTTTATTTTATTTACATTCTCTATTTTTTTTTTAAACTTCAGACAAAAAATAGTGAATGAGCTGCACCGGTTTGAAGTAGAGTCAGTAAAGTGAATTGAGGAAAAATTTACCAAAATCACCTAGCAACCATACCTGAAAATCTCTGGTAATAAATAACATCAAATTTTGTTGGTCAGCACAAATTTTAAAATCACATTTTATTGTTTATTCTCATGCCATCGAGAATTTGCTATAAAATTTCACAAAATTGGAATTCTGCGCTTTAACAACAATACCAAACTTCTGCTGAGGGGAAGCACTAGTCATTGAGAAGCAAGCAGAGAAAAACAGCAATTTTTGTGGATTGTTCAAACAAAAGGAAAGATTTAGTAAGGTACACCTCTCAGAAAACAAACAAAAAAAGATAATTATATATATTTAATTGCTTTTGGAGCATTGGGATCGCTAGACAAGGGCTTAATGAACAAATTTTTGTGAAAACCTCAAATTTGACATTTTTCCCTTATCTTGCTCATAATTAGCCTGTGCGCATTTGACTCATTTTGTCAATATGGGTCACATAAAATGTGACAAATTCATATATAACATATATTTGTTTTAAATTTATTTTCCAAAAAAGGGTGAAAATACGTATTTAAATCTAGAGATTGATATGGAGTCTTAAAGGATTTTTTTATCATTTTATAATGTTTCCTGAGGTGTACTTATATTGTTAGTATGGTTTTTACATCAAAAAATGTCATAATTTAGAAATAAAAACCATTTTTTCTATACTGATATTAGTCCTCTGGCTTGAATGCTCTGTTTGAAGGGGCGTGTCTGCTGTGAGACTTCAGTGAAAACGCCCACTGTTGTGATTGGCTGACATCTTTGCATTTTAAATGAGTATTAGATTATATGGCGGAGGGGGCGTGATTTAGCGAGGTCTGCAAACGCTGCCAGAGAGAGAGAGACGGAGAGCTGGAGAAAGATTGCTGAGAAAGTTTTAATTGTACCGAGTTGTTGAGAGCGCTAGTTTATTTGTTTGTATCTGAGAGTTATGAATAAACACAAGTCCCAGTCACATGACCCCGTCTTCTTCCTCCTTATTCTACGAACTTTGTAACATGTGGAACCCCCCTCGAATAGGTTTTTTTTACCATCACAGCCGTCGAGATGAACGAATCGTCAAAGTGTTGACTATAGCATTATTTTTAGACATTTCCCATCACATGAAAAGCTGCAGTGACGAGCATTGAGTATACAGGCAGTCTGTTGATCGCGTGAATGCAGTGATCTCGTCATTGCAGCGCATTTTCTCTCACAAAATGCTTTCACCACAACTAACAGCAAACACGACATCGACAGGAATACAGTAAGAGCTTTGTGCAGCATAACAGCGTCATTCATTTTAACGGCAGTTTGGGCAAGTGTGCAGATACACTCGCAACGTGTGATTGACAGATCCGAACATTATAAAGAGTGTCCTTTGATCGCTAATCTAGTGTCTAATCAAAATTGAAATAACAGATTTTTTTCATGCTACTAACAGAAACGATGTGAAGTTGATCGTTTTAGTCACCGGCTTGATTCACTGATGCATTACGCTTAGGGCATCAAGATGGCCAGCGGCGGAACTGACCGTATTAAATGATTTAGAAAGAAAGTCTGTGTGAACTTGAATGATCAGCTACACATCAGAAATCCCTGATCACAGATCAGGCATTAATGAACACTGTTACTCACTGTTTGTGGCGGTGCTGTCGAATGCATATTGTAAAAGTCTGTTTGTAAAGCCTGTGCTGACAATCACGATTGATAAACGGAATCCATTTTCTCCAAATTCTCTGGGCGGCCAAAGCAGAGGAAGGGGAGGTAACCATAGAGATGATGTTTCCCCGTATGATGACATACAGGGAAGATTCCAGATCATCTCGTCTGAGCTCTAATTTTCTCAAAGGCAGAGAAAGACACCCAGAACTCAGTTTACACCAATCAAAATTTATAGCCACTTGGGGACCATATACAGGCTAGGGGAACATAGCCTCATATTAATGTAAAAAAAAAAAAAAAAACTCATAAAATGAAAATTTCATGCCATGGGACCTTTAAGAATGAGGTACTTATGAAACAATAAAATAGATGAAAATGGAAAAAGTCTGCTTAAGTATATAGATTAAAAAGGATTGCAGTGGACAATGTAATTAACCACTTTATAGATCTTATCTTCATTTGAAGGCCTATCTTTAAAAAAAAAAAGGATGTTACATTAATTTAACTACACTTTATTATTTAACTATACTTTGCACATAGAGAGCACAAAAAGAGATCTTATCAAACAACAGGAGAAAAAAAACTCACTTCTACGACAGCACAAAGAGAACCAGCAGGGGGGCACGACACTGCGAAGATCAAACATTCCCCACTTCAGCCTCTGAGGGCTTTTTTTTTGTCCTGTGAAAGCAGTCTCCCTGTCCAGTCAGACCAAAAAGTCTCCATACCCACACACCTTGCATAAACCGAGATGGAAAAAGCATCCGTGGCACGGCCTAGCGCCTCCACTAATGATTGGTTGAGCAATGAGTCGCAATAAGTAAAGTAAACAGAACCCGTTTCCGGAACATGCAGACAGATGTTTTTTCTAATGCTGCTGGATAATCCCTTAACCCCCTGAAAAACAAGATCATTACGGCTATTCCACACGCTGGATCTCAGCCATTGGTCCTGACATGCTTTTAGCCTCCAATGGGTTGCCATTATGCAAATAGATGGTTCTCACACGCACACCCACATATGCTAAGACAACTCAATTTGGTCATATAAGTGTACTGTTTATGCAACTATAAAGACCTTTCATGAATGTTAAGATGAACTGTAAATGAGGTAAACTGAATTGCTGGGCTTATCTGAGGGGCTTATCGCGAATGGACCTGGCATCAAGGCAGGAAAGGGATAACGTATGTCCAGTGGTGCATGTAGGGCTTGAAAGGTCGGCCGTGAGATTTGAGGGTAGATTTGCATGACTGGTAATTCGTTTACTTTCATGTCGTTCCAAGGCTGTATGATTTTCTTTCTGTTGTTGGAACACAAAAGACAATATTTTGAAGAGCGTTTGGGTCCAAATAGCATTGAAGCCCATTGACAAAAAACTAACAAACAAATAAAAAATAAAGATTTGTTTTCAAATATATTCTGTGTTCCACAGAAGAATGCAAGTCATACAGGTCTCTTTATATAATAACATCACAAACACATTCAGACAGATAGTTGTTTGTGGTTTTCTTAATTTATTTACATTCCCTATTAAAAAAAATTCAGACAAAAAAAGTGAATGAGCTACACCTGTTTGAAGTCGATAGAGTCAGTAAAGTAAATTGAGGAAAAATTTATTTAAAGGGGGGAGGGGGGGGCTGAAATGCTGTTTCATGCATACTGAGATTTTTACACTGTTAAAGACTTGGATTCCCATCCTAAACATGGACAAAGTTTTTTTTAAAAGTTGGACGTTTGATAGAGTATTTCTGTGCCAAAAATACTCCTTCAGGTTCCTCATAAGTTTCGGAAAGTTTTATTCGAGTATGGGTATGTGTGACGTCAGTTGGGGCGGAATATCCTTGTACGGGCCGTACGGGCTCTTCTCCCGGTATGGGGCATGCACACCCATTATAGCGCTGTGCTCGGCTTTAAGGAAGCTGGCTGCGCTGTAGTCATACGATGTCACGAAATCAACAATGTCAACAAAGATGTGTGTTTTTGGTTGTCCGGGAAACCCAAGACAACTCTGTAAAGCTTCCCAAAGAACCCAGCATTAATGGGACCCCTGCATTTCGGCGAAGATCGTTTTATAAACAAGGCCCAGTTCAACTCCGGATTTGTAGCTCGTCTAACGCTGAAAGATGGAGCGGTTCCAGCGATTAAGGTTGGAAGCAGGCGGTGAGTAAAACTGCTTCAAATGTCTTTGTGTTGTTAGCTATTGACTCGTTCGTTCAAATGCGCTACTATTCCATTGTTTTTCTATGTAAACACACACTAGTCTGACTTGCAAAACCGTTCCGCCTGCTACTGCTAACATTAAATCGCATAGAATAGTCCATAAATCAAATTATGTCCTCATAAACCATGAGTAAACACACACAAATGGTGTAAAACTCACGCATGACAAGCCGCTATAAGCAGGTAACGTTACCATTGTAAGTTATACGTTTTAGAGTACATACCATAGAGACGCCCTGCTGTAGACCTCGTTGCTGCTTCTCCTGTTCAATTTCAGCCTTTAGATCTGATTCTGGATCATATATGTTTGGCTAAATCCAATTGATCTCCATGGTTTATTTAGGATAACATTTTTTCCACGAAAGGATGTCACAGCTTTCTCAGCTCTCAACGCAATCGCTGCGCGCACTCGTGATTCTTTAGCTCCGCCCACACGATACGCCTCCAGTCACTCGTTTTTTTTTCCGGAAAGACTCGTTACAGCGTATCTTTCTTTTATAAATATGATAAAACTTAAGACTTTTCGGAGATCTGAAGGATGCAGTACTACTCTATAGGCACTCAAGATTGACATGAGATTGACTGAAACTGAGTATTTAAAGTTTTCTGAAGCTTCCAAAACAAAATCACCTAGCAACCATACTTGAAGATTTCTGGTAATAAACACCAAATTTGGCACACACCAAGTCAAAACCAAATATCTATAGGAAAAAAAAAATTTCACCCCGATTCCACAATTGTTTGATTAACATTAATGAAACAGACAGCCTATTAAGACCTACTGTACCGCACAAAACTAATATAAATCTTATACATTAGATGTTTTTCCCTAACAGTTCACCAAACGTTTACTTAAGACATAACAGATAATGTTTGCATGAATACTCGCCAAGACAGATATTTTGAAATACTGTAATTCTGTGCAAGTGTGTATTTCAGGATTTTGCGCTGTCTGAGAAGCTTCTTTCTGCGTGCGCTTCGGATTTGTCTGTAAGCATGAATTATAAAATCAGATTTTATTGGTTCAGACTCATGCCATCGGGAATTTGCTATAAATGTTCACAAAATTGGAATGCTGCGCTTTACAACGATACCAAACTTCTGCTGAGTGGAAGCACTAGTCACATCTAAGAGTTTATCCAAAAAGAATGCTGGATATGATAATGCATAGCTTGAGATTTAAGACTCTGCAGAGAAGCCTTGCATTCAGACATATCACAGAAATAATGAGGTTCAAGTTCATTCATTAAGCCGCTTGATTTCAAAGCCCTATCACAGTAGAAGTAAATGACCATCTTTATCTACATTTTGGGTCACTCAGTATGTCAGTCGTGTCATTCTGATCACTGATATCTATTTATGTTTCTATTCACAGTTGCTCCTCTGTTCTGTGAAGTTATTTTGTTCCTTTCTTCTCATTTCCTTTTTTACCACATCTTTCACAAATCTCTAATTTTGTCACTTCTTCTTGCTCTGCACTCCCACAAGCACCATTAAATACATATTTTCCCCTTTTAATACAGCACACAGGCTTTTTTTCATACAGAGTTCAATTCAACAAAATAACAACAAAAGTATATTTGCATAACCCACAAAACTTTTGCACCAAAGCTAACAACATAAGGTGCTATGCTGAAATTGTAATTATCTGGAAAAAAACCCCATAAAACAACAATTAAATAATTAAAAATAAAATGTCAGAAAATAACTTTCAATAAATCAAACCATAAATAAATGTAATGACACAATAACTGTTAAAATAAATAGTCAGGACGATAAGCCAAGGAAAAAAAAGTCATGATGATGACTTTTTTCCAATAGTCAAGTCGAGTCAAATTTTATTTCTATAGCACATTTAAAAGCAACAGAGTTATGCCAAAGGCTGTGCAGTACGACAATGTGCATATAAAAGAAAGCATAAAAAGAAACAAGGCAGTTACACAATATAAACACATTAGACCCGATACAATCCAAAATAATAAATAAATATAAACATCTACCAAGATCGATCTAATCAAAATGAAAAATAACACCACGGGGTACCTTTAGCGTCTTCATTGTGACGCGGAAGGCACTTGACCATGCTTCAGATTTTGACGCCTTGGGAGTGAGAACAGTTGGAAATATTGGATGTACTGATGTAAGTATTCAACTGACAAAGCATGACTCTCTCTAAGAGTTTTGAAATAAGAGGAAACTTGGAAATAGGTCTAAAATTGTAGAGGGTAGATGGGTCAAAATGGGGTTTCTTAAGCAGAGGGTGAACTACAGCATGTATAAAACTAGCAGGGACAATTCGATTCACTAGAGAACTGTTAATAATAGCTGTTACAACTGGGCTCAAAGTTTCAAGTTTCAAAGTTTCCTTAAAAAGACGAGTTGGGATGATAGACTCACAGCTGGAACATTTGGCCTTAGAAACAATATCAACTAGCTGAGCAGAGGTAACTGGATGAAAACAAGTTAGTGAATCGGTTGGTGTACAGATCAAGGGGGGATTATATATTGCTGGCTTAATGGAAGCTTTGATCGCCAACACTTTATCATTAAAGATTTCTAAAAGTTCTCACAGCTTTCCCGAGATGGAACAAGAGAAGGAGCTGGTCAGGGTCTTAGCACTGAATCAATTGTCTTAAACAGCATTCTCAGCCGGTTTGCATTTTCAGTGATGAGTTTAGAGAGGAATTTAGATTTGGCCTCTTTCACTGACTTTTGGTAACTGTTTAAGCATGCAGTTAAACATTCATATGATACTGGGAGTTTCTCTCTTTTCCACTTCCGCTCTGCCTTATGACACTCTTGTCTAAGAGAGCGAGTAAAATCATTTAAGCAAGGTTGAGCGGGGCACTTTCCCTTAGCTTTCCTGGGCTTAAAGGTCCCATGGCATGGCATTTTTCTATTATTTTATAATGTTTCCTGAGGTGTACTTATATTGTTAGTATGACTTTTACATCATAAAATGTCATAATTTAGAAATAAAAGGCATTTTTTCTATACTGATGTTTGCCCTGTGGCTGACTGCCCTGTTTCAAGAGGCGTGTCTGCTGTGAGACTTCAGTAAAAACGCCCACTGTTGTGATTGGCTGACATCTTTGCATTTTAAATGAGCGGAGGGGGCGTGGTTTAACGAGGCACGAGCAGGCACGAGCTGCTGCCAGAGAGACGGATGGACCTGAGTTCACTTCACATCAGTTCTCAGCATGTCTGAACTGTTGTAGTTACAGCACATACTTCAGGTTATTAGTCTATTTCTAGTCGGAGGGACTGTCACTCATGTCAGAAAGTTAGTAACTTTAGTAAATTATGGATCAGCGCTGAATGGAGACACGAACCGTTTAGAACGATTCAGTCCGATTTGGTGAACTGATTCGGTTCACTAAAAAGAACTGGTTCAAAACAAAAGAAAGATTGTTCGCGAACCGGACATCACTAATGTACCAGAGACGGAGCTCAGCGATTGCTAACAAAGTTATTTATAGTAACTACTGAGTTATGAGAGCTCTGTCAGTCAGCGCAAGTTTATTGTGTTTGTATCTGAGAGTTCTGAATAAACACGAGTCCCAGTCACACCGAGTCCGTCTTCATCATTATTACCAACTTTGTAACACATGCAAAGTACCATTACAGCTGTCGAGATGAACGAGTTACGAGTAAGTGTTGATAATAGCATTATTTTTTTAAATAAAATAAAAGCGTCAGTGACGCGCGTTGAGTACACAGCGCAAACAAAGACACAACAGCAGTAATCGAATGTAATCCAGTTTATTGTGGGGCTAGGCTGGCTAGCCCGGATATGCTCACGCTTACCCCCTGTCTGCTTAATCTCACGCCGCGTTTGGTGCCTCCGCTGTGGGCCAGATGCAGTACTGGGGGTCGGGGATGTTGAAGGCCGTCCGGCCAGTGCAGCCCGAGCTTCGGCGTGTGTGAGGCTGATGTTGAGCAGAAACTCATGACTGTATGCACATTTTAGAACCGATAGACGCGACGAGGACGTACAAAAACACTGACTCACTAGATAGAAAACACGAAAACACCGCTCTGTCTGGAGAGAGAGAAGCCGCATTGTGTGCACGAATAATAAATAATTAGCTACACATCAGAAATCACTGATCACAGATCAGAAGGAACTGAAAAAAGACTTCTGTTTTCATTTGTACATCCAAACACTGAGAAACTGCCAGCATTCACTCGTTGACAACCCATGATCTCTCGCGCTTGCATGGGCGTGCCAGATTCTCTGGGTGGAGGAAAGGGAGGAAACCGTTCCTGCTTGGACGTCAAACCAGGAGACTTCAGGATTGGCTCGTCTGGCCTGTCATTTTCTCAAAGGCAGAGAGAGACAGCCAGAACTCGGTTTTACACCGATCAACATTTCTATCCACTTGGGGACAATATTCAGGCTAGGGGAACTCATATTAATGTTGAAAAACCTCATAAAATGAAAATTTCATGCCATGGGACCTTTAAGGGGAGCAACAGAGTCTAAAGAAATGGAGCAGGATTTAGTAAAAGCCTCAACCATCTCTTCGGTGTTTAATTTGTTGAAGAGGATAAAGGGAAAGGGTAATAAGGTTTCATTAGTTAACGAACTAAGAATGAACAATAATTCTGCAGCATTGATTTATCTTATTTAATGTTAATTTCACTGTGAACTATAATGAACAAACAATGAACAACTGGATTATTTTATTAACAAGCATTAATACTGTAACAAATGTATTGCTCATTGTTAGTTCATGTTAGTTGATACATATCAACTAATGTTAACAAATGAAACCTTATTGTGAAGTGTTAACAGGGAAGGTCACACCATACTTTTCCTTCCATTGACTTCCATTAATTCGCATGCAAATGCAGGAGACAGGAAATGCAAGCTTGTGTGAATTATGCTGCCTTCCAAAGTTCAAGGAGGCAAAGATCACCAAATAGCAAAAGTAGACTGGTACTTTGACTGATTTGAATCCGAAATGTAAGACCAAGCGGCAACCTCCCGCAGTTTCTTTTGAAGCCAATACGGAAGTGACATAAACTGCAATTCATCGACTGGCAGCTAGGGACAGGCTCCAGAAGGGAACAGAATCTCATTGAGCCCCATGTTAAAATGCCCAACTTTACAGCAGAATAAAACATGTTTACCGCCTGGTACAAATTGTGGTTTTGGTCTATACAGCTCATTTCGCCCATATTATGTCAACTGTGAGGGGGTGAATTTTTTTATTACTCATTCGTTTACATTATATAAAGCATTAAAGTTCTGCATAATTAAGGGTGTGGCCACTTTGAGTGACAGGTGGATAGCCATTTATCTGCTGTCTGTTAGTCATCGTGTCACTTCAGCTCCGCCCACGTCCCGCCTTTTGCCCATTTTCTGTTATCCGGGAGTGACGTGCGATGACGCGCTGCCAAGATGGCAACAACGGCCAGCTCGTCCCTACTTTACGCTTCAAAACTGCTCATCAGAAACCTACGGGTGACGTCACGGACACTACGTCCATATTTTTTTACAGTCTATGTGTAAAACTGATTAGCCCTAATCTCAGCCTCAGACATCACGCCAACGGACCGTTGGCTGAACGTCTGTTGCATATGGCACACTAATCTGGAAACACTTCAGGAGTTTCAAAGTCGTCATCTGATTGTTTGAATTCTACAGGATGTCCGCGAGACGTGTGTGTTGCGTTATTTAACGGTCCGCCTGGAAAAAAATGCCGTGACGCCAAACTTTCTTGTGGAAGAAGAATGCCGTCCTGTTTACAACTGTGACACTGAGTGCTTACAGGATCAACTAAACACTGGATTTACAACGTTCTAGAATGAAAAATTTAAAGATGCACGCCGGTCTGTTATTACAGGGACATCGGCTTTATATTTTCACGCCCCTAAACATGACGCAGAACAAAACAAACTGTGATTGGTTGTGTTAGATGTCAGTCAAACGTCCTCTTGGGCGGTCAGTCTGAAGGTCTGGCTATGCAAGACTAGATTAGCCCCTAACTAATTGCTAGTTGGTCATAACTTAGCGGCTATGTTTATGCAACTGGCCACTGTGGTATAATGTTCACTTAGAAGATGCTGAAAATGTCTATCTTTGACAGGAAGAGAGTGACCGACTAAGTGCTAGAGGAAATAGAAGCGACTGGCCCACACATCCAATTCCATTCCGGAGGCACCTTCTCACCCCCTTCAGTCTCGGAGAGGTTCCTCACGATTCTTTGATTTGAGGTGCCTTGTGTGCTCTGCACCTCCATTACCATCAGCGAGTCTGTGAAGCTAAACTCATAACAGAGAGTAAGGTTTTCTGAGGACAACACAAGGAAATAAGGCAGTGCAGTGTAAAACCAAGTTCGCCTGCTTCTTTCTATAACAAATCAAATCAACATTCAACTTTGCTTTTAAAGCCCTGCTAAATAATTTCACATCATTAGTGTGAAAATGAATCTGAAGACATTTGTTGTCAAGCACCACAGGCACAGAGATCATGGTGGTAAGAGGATGAGGAAAATATGCAAATTGGAGTCGCAAAGGCACAAACAGAAGAGAAAATTATGGTTAGATACTTGTCTGGGCATTTATTCCTCAATTAAACCAAATAAGATTAGCAGGAAAGTGTAAGTGTGCGTAACCTTGAGGAGAGAAGGTGAGCTAAGAGCCCACGTTGTTGATTTGTACTCACAACCATGTCAAATATGCCATAATATATTCAAAATTGTTCCATAATAAATTCAGATATATTCACATACGATGGCTGTAACACTTCTTGCTTTAACGTCTGTAACTCAGTTTTTTTGTGTCATTTCAAACGTTGAAATAATTTGCCCACATGTATATGCTACAAATTAAAGTAAATTATTTTCCATAAATTTTGTAAATTACAAAATCGCTGTTGTTACAAATGACCCAACTACAGGTGGGTTCAGTCCAGTTTAAAGGGTTAGTTCACCCAAAAATTACAATTCTGTCAATAATTACTCACCCCCATGTCATTCCAAACCCGCAAGACCTTCGTTCATCTTCGGAAAACAAATGAAGATATTTTTTATGAAATCCGAGAGCTCTCTGACCCCTCAATAGACAGCAATGCAATTACCAGTGGTTACCTAGTGGTTCAACTTTAATTTGATGAAGCAACGAGAATAATTTGTGCGCAAAAAAAAAATAAAAAAAAACACTTTATTCAACAATTTCTTCTCTGTGTCAGTCTCCAGCGCAGTTTACGTTGGCCAGCTCCTGCGTCAGCATCACACGCATACATTGTGGTGCTCACGTGAACAGCGTCGGCCAATGGTAAGCCGGCATTCTGGCGTAGCTCTGACGTAACTCTGAAGCGCTGCACTGAATTTACTACGTCAATAGCGTAGGAGACTGAAACAGACGTGAAGAAATTGTTGAATAAAGTCGTTATTTTTGTTCGTTTTTTTGCACACAAAAAGTATTCTCGACGCTTCATAAAATTAAGGTTGAACCACTGGAGTCACATGGACTATTTTAACAATGTCTTTTCTACATTTCTGGGCCTTGAAAGTGGAAATTAAATTGCTGTCTAATATGGAGGGGTCAGAAAGCTCTTGGATTTCATCAAAAATATCTTAATTTGTGTTCCGGAGACGAACGAAGGTCTTTCGGTTTTGGAACAACACGAGGTTGAAGAATTAATGACAGAATTTTTATTTTTGGGTGAACTAACCCTTTAAATTTATATGCTAATCAATCACTTTTGCTATAAAATATTATAATTGCATAATAACTGCAGTGTAAAAACTTTTACTGTTTTAATTTTTTAAATTTGACTGAATTTGCAACCACACCCTGCAACACTGCTGTGCAGAGGCATATAATGTTCATTTTATTGTTTCATAAATAATAAAAACCAACACTGAGGGTCATGCTGGTGAGGTGGTCTCTGTGTGTAATTAGCCAAGTCTGACTACTAGGTGGCACTTTTATATTTCATAACCATGTACACTCACGCACACTAAATAACATGACCAAATGTGTTGACAAACTTTGACAAGAGTCGGCCTGTCTCTATGACGATGGTGATGTCAAGCTGATTGGGAACAGATTCCCAATGTACCGTCTGCTTTTGCAGCCGGTGCGATGGCTCTGGAGCCCAACGAGTTTCTCAACCCGCAATTTGTCATACTGACAAGACCAATCGTATCAAACTTTCGCTGTTTCCTTCAGGTTTCTGTCTTCATTATTTCAGCCTTTTTCTTCAACCTATATTGATTCTTGTGACTTATATACATGTTTGCAACCAAATCTTCAGTCAGTGCAGTCCAGTCTTTTGTCTTTATTTGAACAGATCTGGAGTTTGCTTTGACAGACCTGTGATCAGAGTCAGGTGCATTCTCACTTGAGTCTTTATTTAGTAGATATAAGCTTCAGTAGATAGTGGTTCGCTGGGACTCTCTGGAAGTAAGGTGATGTTCAGGTGCAACCTGCAGGCGCGGGTTCTCCTTTTTGCACCTCTTTTTGTGTGATGTTCACAGCATGGATTTAAAGAGCTCCATTCCAAGAACCCGAGAAAAAAAAAAAAGTATATCAAACAATTTGCCCACCTGCTATCGACAGACCCAACAGAGTGGCCAGCAAAAAGGAATTGAGCAAAGTTTACAGAGAGAATCTTTCATGCGAAAATGACATGACAGCTTCCCCGCTAACATCTGTAAGCGCTGTTACGGCCATCTGTAAAAGTGACTGTGACTGCAGAGGATCTCAGGCGAAAGGTCTTTGAGAAATCACACGTCCTTCAAATCAAAACTAAGAGCAGATGACTACTGGCCATCTGGTTCAAAATCATCTCAAAATGGCTGAAAAATTATAAATATTATTTTTACAGTATTAAAGACAACGATAAGAGCAGACTTTGCTCCATAGCATCTTCTTCCTTATTAACTACAAAGTTACATGCCACAAAATGCCTCTGGACACTTTTGGTCACTGCATTGGATACAAAATATCAAGTGGTATTTGCAAACAAATTATGCTAGATAATTTTTTGCAACTACATTAAACCAAAGTCTGACAAGCTAGAAAATCCAAATACTTAGGCTTAATTTTGAATAATTTATTGGTATCACTTTACAGTTAGCCTCAATGCATCAATGCATTTATTAACATAGGTTAGTTTCTATACACTATAAGTGGTCGACCGATATATCTGCATTTTTTAAATATCTGCATCGGCCGAAAAGCTTTTCTGTTTGGCTGATGTATTGGATGCAGGACTTTTATTTTGATGGCCTGAGCACATCGTCTTATCGTCCTATTCTTCGCACATCGTCCTATTCTTCGTCTTCATTAGTTATGGTCTCTGTTTAACAGTTTTGTCTAATAACTGATATAACTGTTATAACTGTTAAACAAAGAAAGTAAACTGTATACGAAAAAGTATTATAGCATTTGCTCTTATATTATTAGTAACAGGAAGGTAAACACCAATTATACTTTCTCATTTACAGTCAGCATTCAGCAAATACGCATTTATATAATTAAATTTTTTTTTAATATCTAATAAACATTTAATTTCACAAACCTTACAGACTTAGACAAATCCAGCAGTCAGATATTCTGAAGTGCGGTATTTTAAGTGCTTTTGAAAGACTGGTAGGAGCTACAATTATGTACACTATGTGAATTTTTGTCAAATTTTTTCAACATTAACTCTTTCCCCACCAGTGTTTAAAAAAAAAAAAAAAACGTAATGGCCCATAGAATATTTTGTTGTATGGATATCTGAGCATGCAATATATTAAAAGAAAGAGCAGACCCTCTGCTTTTAAACAAAAAAAAAGTTGTATTCTAGCTTCATGCATTCCTTTTTGATTAACACTTAAATATGGGTAAGTTTCATTAAACAAAGCAACATTGTGAACAAAAAGCTTCCGTGTTTGGCAGGGAAAGAGTTAAAGCATGTTAACATATTCTATTACATCCAATACACAAAATAATGGTCTTTGAATATAGCATCATATGTCCCCTTTAAGGAACCTGTCCTGTTCAGAAAAAAACAACAACAAAAAAAAACAAACACGAACAGAACTTAAGAGAGCGTTTAACTGACAGACATTCACCAAATAAATGCTTTCAGACTGAGTGTAATAACAGGAACACAGCACACAGAAGAGACAGACAGTTCAAGGTGGTGAATTTGTTACAGCTTGTCTTTTGATGGCTCAAACACAGCACGCTAAAACCCTCTCTAAGAAGTTTAATATTAAACCTAAAAAACATCTAGGTGAATTAGAGGGCCCGAAACTCACACTGAGCCTTGAGACCTCCTCAACATCAACTACTCAACTGGTCGTCCATCCACTTCACATACCTCTCTATTTCCTTCACCCTTTCCCCCGCAGTATTTCATGCCAGCGAGACAAGGCAACACACTGGGAGTGTAGGCAGGTAACTCATTACATGGAAAGGCACGGCAGCTCATTAGTCATCGACACAGACAGAGCAAGAAAGACACAGCGAGTGAAAGTGAGAAAGGGGGGAGATAGAGAGAATTGGCTTGTTCTTCCAGTGGCTGTGGGCCTGGTGATCTCTCCTCCCAGTACGAGCTCCTTATGTAAGAACCGAGGAAGACAGACAGCTGGGACTCACAAATACACACACACACACAGCCCTGCTCCTGCCACCTACAGCTCAGCTGTGCAGTGTGAGCCGGGAATGGGGTTTGTCGGCCCCATGCCAGGATCTTTCCACCACACTAACTCTGACATTTCCCCTACAGGGGCCGTGGGCCGCAGCCTGGAGATATGAATCAAAGAAAGCAAAAATGGGGCCAGGCGTCAGATAGAAGGCTCTAACGGCAGAGCGAAACAACATTGTCGGATAAAGAGCATGAGGAGGCATTTTTCCCCATCCAGGTCGACTGGCTGTGTTGATGGGAATGATTCACAGCCTTTTAAAAGGAACAGTTCAATGTAATGTGAGAATTTTGTCATCCTCTCTTCACCCTCATATTTACATGTAATCCTTTAGCAGACGACTTAAAATAGAACAATAGAAGCAGTTGAACCAACAAAAGTGCAACAATATGTACTGTATATGGCTGTGACAAGTTAGACTAGCTCAGTACACGCAGCAAGGTTTATTTTAAATATAGAAAACAAAGACAGAATAGAAATAGAATAGAAAGTGTTAGTAGAAATGGGTCAAGTGTTGACAAAAGAGATGTGTCTTTAGTCGTTTCTTGAAAATGGCTAAAGACGCAGCTGCTCGGGTTGAGTTAAGCAGGTCATTCCACCAGCAGGGAGTCAAGGTAAAGGTCTGTGAAAGTAATTTTGTGCCTCTTTAGGATGGAACCACAAGCGCTGTTCACTTGCAGAACACCAGCTTCTGGAGGGCACATAAATCTGAGGTAGTGAGTTTAGGTATGGGGTGCAAAGTGGTTGTCCAGTGCCTTGTATTTGATACAAGCGGCTATTGGTAGCCAGTGCAAATTGATGAAGAGAGGTGTGATGTGCTCTCTTCGGTTCGTTAAAGACCACTCTTGTTGCCACAGTCTGGATCACTTGTAGAAGTTTGACAGTACGTGCAGGAAGGCCTGCCAAGAGAGGATTACAATAGTCCAGTCTGGATAGAACAAGAGCTTGGACAAGGAGTGGTGTAGCATTCTCCGATAGAAAGGGCCTGATCTTCCTAATGCTGTACAAGGCAAATCAGCAGGACCGGGCAGTTCTAGCAATATGGTCAGAGAAGTTTAGCTGATTAATCACAACTCCAAGGTTCCTGACAATATCAATCCAAACCTGTATGCTTTTGTTTGTCTCTAAATGGAGCACAAAAGGTCAATACAGAGGATGGTAATCTTGGCTGTCAGCTACAAAGATATAATACAAAAAACAAATGTAGTCCATATGAACCTTAGTTAAGGTAGACATAATGTTTAATTTAAAGCAAATTAAAAAAGCCTATGAGGAATAGACATGCAGTCCTTTGCTGAGGACGAGTTCTGAAGCAGGTAGTGAGAAGGAGGGGTTAGATCAACTCAAATAATACAAATAATGCTCACTAATATTCTCTAAATTTGCCTAAAAATGTATTTGAATCAGCTGTTGAAATTGTTTTGGAAAATTGTGATATTAAAATAGACCTACATTTTAACATCCTAAACTGTAAAATGACCAGAAAAACATTGGTCTTACAATTTGACTTTACAGTAAAAACACAAATTGACAAAAAAGTTATTATAAAATAATGTGATAAACCTCACATTTTTGCCTTTAAACATTTTAGGAAAAGGGACGAGTTAAATGATTATATATACATATTAGACATGTCTCAGTTTTCAATACTAAAGTATTCTGTGGTAACGAACATGCATATTTCTATCGTGGTCATGTCAAAAAACGGAATAATTCTAGTCTACCCCTAATTCTACCCCTGTACACAAAGTAGCACTGCATTACACACTTCATCAATTTGGATAAAAAAGAAATATGCCATTAAAACTTTTCTGAAGACAGTCAGTTCCCTTCAGAGATACATTCATATAAAACCAATTTACAAGCCAATCTTATCCCTTACAGCATTGTTTTCATTCATGAAAAACTAAATATGTTGTATACCCTGACTATGGTCCATTACAGGATCTCTAAAGCCATACAAAAGATGTGAGAAACAGACATGTTGCCATTATTCACAAAAAAACCTGCAAAAATGTGAATGAAATATGAGAGGAGCAGCCTTAATATAAGAATGAGAATGACAGGACTTACATTTTTGGGTGAACTATCCCGTCAACTGCATTACGCTTGATGCACTCTGATGTACTTGGCAAAAGACATTCTCTTTATGGGGGGGGGGGGGGGGGGGGCACACTAACCAGGGGGGGCACACTAACCAAATATTTAAAGGTTCAGAAGGCAAGCTCATTGGCTACTGATACAGCAGGAACCAATCAGCTGTGCCCTATAGAGAATGATATGATTGCAAGCATTTGAGTTAAGGACCTATCAGCCTGTGCTATCTATAGTTTCATTACAGAACTTAGTATTTATGCCAAGCTCTAAAATATATTATCGGGTAGAAATCGTGAGTTAAAAAAAAAAAAAGTAAAATCCCATCCAGTAAATCACGAACAGTTGGAAAAGTCATGTAAATTCATTGGTTAAAAATAATTTGATCCCTGAAATAAAACTTCTGGAATCCCGAAAGGTAATTTCCGTCATTTGAATATTTTTTGTGGACAATGGGGTCTTTTAGTCATTGCCATTTCATGCATTCTGACTTATTTACACCGTTAAAGAGTTGGATTCTCATACAAAACATGGCCAAAATGTCAAAAAACGAGTTGGACGTATGACGGAGTATTTCTGTGCCAAATACACTCCTCAGGATTTGAATACATTTCGGAAAGTTTTTTCAGAGTATGGCCCCGTATGATGTCATAAAGGGCGGAATTGCTAGTATGGGCACTTCTCCCGGATGAGCATGTGCGCACATCAACCAGAGCAAGAGCAAGAGCAAGAGCAAGAGCACAGCCATCAATGAGCTTCGGAATCCGTTAGCAGCGCTGGCATTGTTTTTAGACCACAGAATCAACAATGTCACTACAGAAGTGTGTATTTAGTTGTGAGGGAAAAATAACCCAGCGTTAAGGAAACAGTGGATGCAGTTTGTTTTTCCGGAGCAGCAGCGGAGTTCTGCAAATGTGTTTGTTTGTTCCCAGTCACGAGTTGAAACCAGAGGCGTTGAGTGAAACTAAATCAAATGTCTGTTTTGTTGGCAATCGGCGCGTAAGTGCATATAATGTAAACAACACAAATGTATAATGAATCGAAAGTTATCCAGGGATAATGCCATGATGTATGTGTGTGTGTACGTGACTCTTTAGCTCCGCCCACTAGGGCTGTGCTCAGAATATCGATACAGCGATACATCGTCATGAACTCCTGACGATGCGCGTATCGATAAAGCAGCTGCCGTATCGATACTGTGTGCTTTTGAATGTAACCAACGCGACGCGAGCAGCAGTGCAAAATATTCACAATGGAGAAGAGGTTTTCAGTTAATGAATGAACGGAGCATTGAAGCCTCACATCCATTAAATAGCAATACTCTTTGTGCTTTGTTGTTATTGATATAAAACAAAGTCTCGGATTTCAAATTACGTCCATTTTATTACGAAATTCAAAAACATAAATACCGTTTTGGCGCTGTGGCGTGAGATCGCTTTGGCGCAGCTCAGCTCTAGAGAAGCGGCCGTGGGCAGCACACGTGAACAGATCTTCTCTTCCGCATTAATACTTAATACCAGTCAGTTATGGGGCAGTCGTGGCCTAATGGTTAGAGAGTTGGACTTGCAACCCAAAGGTTGCGGGTTCGAGTCTCAGGTCCGGCAGGAATTGACGGTGGGGGGAGTGAATACCAGCGCTCTCCTCCACCCTCAATAACACGACTGAGGTGACCCTTGAGCAAGGCACCAAACCCCTAATTGCTCCCCGGGCGCCGCAGCAATATGGCTGCCCACTGCTCCGGGTGTGTGTTCACGGTGTGTGTGTGTTCACTACTGTGTGTGTGCGCACTTGGATGGGTTAAATGCAGAGCACAAATTCCAAGTATGGGTCACCATACTTCACCATACACGTCACTTCACTTTCACTTTTTCACTTTACAGCGCGAAATAAACATGAATGAATATCTGAACATGTGTTAAAAGATAGAGTACAACTTACCGAAATCCGTATCATGTCACATGAAATCACTCAATCAGTGTTTCAAACACAGAAAGGCGCCAGTAAAAGCTTGTAAACAATGTCATGTAACATGTAACTCAGAAAAAATATATATCCAGTGTCCATAAACTCGTTAGTCAGCTAGAAAAATTTACTCTAGAGAGGAGCATTTTGCTAAATATATGTACCATATTCCATATTCATTATAATTTGCAATGTTCTTCAATATTGAGTGCATGTTTTTTTATGACAGACACCATTTAAATGTTTATATTTAAAAAAATATGTATATGATTATGTAATTTGTAAAGTTAATATTATAACTTTATTATAAAAAAACATGTAATTTTGTGTAATTTAAGTGTTTGTACATATCAGTTCCTTTTTACCTTTAATATTATAGTACAACTGACTCCCATAGTTTACAGCATTAGTTAAGAGATTTGTTTTCCCAAATTTGTTTTAGATTTTAGATTTATCATGAGATTTGTTTTACATTCCAAAATGTGCCATGTATTGTACCTTATATATATATATATATATACAAAATAATCAAGAACCAAGCCTTTCCAAAGTTTTTTTTTTATGACAAAAACAAAATCGTTTTCAGTTATCACAACTGTTCTAACACTGGTTATTCAATAAACAGATATTACTGTTACTAAACTCTGTTCAAAAGAAATTTAATTCCAAATTTATCCATAACATGATACGTATCGTATCGTGACGTCAGTATCGTGATGCGTATCGTATCGTGACATTGTTGGTGATACACAGCCCTACCGCAAACTTAATTTATAAATATGATAAAATTAAAGACTCTTCGGAGATATGAAGTATGCAATACTACTCTATAGGTACTCAAGATTAACATGACATTGACAGAAACCGTGTGTGTGTTATGTACCCTTTAAGCTTGAAGTCATGCATTGCCCTGTATAGAAAAACATCAGGCATATTATTTTAATACTTAGACTAGCGCAAATACATTTGCATAAATATTGTGGGCTAGATGGATGAAAATCACCTTGTTCAATATGACTTCGCTGAAAGGCTACATTTGTGACTATATGCCAACATTTTTATGAAACATTATGTGCAACGATCGATACAATAAAAAGCTTAGACCTTTAAACAGGAAACTCGATGAAAAGCCTGTTGCTATTCTGAGATATCGTAGCTGTGAAGGCAGCATTATCAAGAACATAACACTTAGTGACAGACAGCACAGGAGGAGGTTTCTCCGCGCTCCTTAAGGGCCTCTAACATGACGAAAACGGCAGGAGTCTTGGCCCAGTGTTGCGTATATGTTCAATGGGGTTGACATGAGATCCTTTCACTCTTTCCGAATTGGTTGTCGGGTGTATCAAAGTCAGTCTGACGTATGCTCGGCTCTTAAGGTTTGTTGCAGTCTCTTAACAAGCCAAAACTCAAAGCAGAACACCAGATGAAGATGTACTTCTAAACGAGTTAAACAGCAACTCGGTACCACAGAATTCAGTGATTTTTTATTTAACCTCCTGGTAGCGTGACTATATTTAGCTCAGTGTATCATGCTTGGTTTTGTTTTTCATTAAGGGTGGCGCTAGTTAGCCCTGTTAGCCCTGTTTAGTGTCTAGAGAATAGCAAAACAAATAAGCATTTTTATTTTTATTTAGCAATAAATACAGAATATTAAATGTTTATATGGGTTATATCGGCTATAACATGAAAATAAGCATTTGCTATATTTGCCTTATACCATGTTCTAAAAGCATGTACTCTTTTTGTGAAGAAAAAGTACACAAGTGTGAAGCAGAAGAGTAGGCAAGTTTTGGGACATACTACCAAGTCATAATTCTTCCACGTCATAACTGCCATCTTATAATTACATTTCACCATAATCTGCCAGTTGCAGGTCTTTCATGCGAAGCACTCTACTCGTGTTTTTGCACAATAATTATTCACTCAAACCCCTTCATCTAAACCAGCTAAATCTCAAATCCGCCATGTTGGTAGTTTTTTATTTAACACTTTATTTTTGTTTGTAGAGATACTGAATACTATTCAGGATGGATGGTAGTGTATGCACAATGGGACGCAGCAAATTACATATATCTTCAAGAATTGTAATATCGTTGAATCCCTATTATTCAGCGCATTGGTTCTCAATCATGGGGCTGGGGCCCACAAGGGGGCATCAGCAAACCTCAAAAATGGCCTAAAAATGACAAGATTATTTAACACTTGAACTACCAAGGCGGTCATTTTGACTGTTTTTAAATTTTGCAATGTAATAACTTTGTTGAAATTAAACCCATATAGCTATAGTACCCTGACTTTTCCTAAATGTGTGTATATTTTGTTCTAATATTGTTATTTTATTAAAATTACAAAAGACAAAAGATTTCTGAGTATTTCTACCTAGAATGGCCATAAAGGTCAAATTGACTGTACACATTCCATATGGCATACGTCACGTATTATTTCAAAGTTTGCTAGCTTTGTGCCAAGCAACTTTCTAGTTGTTTTTAAATGCTATCGCTAAGCTAAAACGTAGCTTATCCTTTAAAATGTCAGCAAGAAAGAGATTGTCTGGTGCAGAGGTTTTAGTCTTGCTTCTCGCTCTCCACACAAAACGAGGCACCCACCTTTGGGCTTGAACTAGTAGCTCTTACACAATTATATATTATAAAATAAGATTGTAATATGTAGACCAATTTGCGTCCGTTTCATGCTCTCCATTTATTTCAATGTTGTTCGATTTTATTCAAATTGAGGATTTTGTTTGAGGATTTTGACACTTTTTACGGTGATGCCATCATAAAATATGATGACAGACATTTAAAGCTTAATTCTAAAACCTCAATAGAAGCCTAGAATGTAAATATGACATATGACATATGACATTCGGTGTAGTCTAGTATGAACGGTCAGAATGACCACTATGGCCATTGTAGTAGTTATAGAATTCCGATATTTCTAGTGTTAAAACGAATCAAAACAAGCATTAAAATATGCTAAACCAACTAAAATTCAATGTTTCCTGCTTATTGTGATTTACCCTTCTTTTTTGTTACACATCAAGAACCACATCATACTACTTAGAACAATGGGCATATTATTGTAGTTCTGTCATGACAACTCTCTGAATGTTTGGCATGGTAATGAGTATGACCATGTTGATTTATTTGGTCATGGCGGAATAGATCTGCTATTCCTGCTACAGAAGTACGGGACTTGCTACTGCCAATACATACATGACACGCTGCTGAATTACCCATAGCAAATCTACACAGGTGGAGCTGGGGAATATTTAAAGGTTGAGAAGGCAAGCTCATTGGCTACTGATACAGCAGGAAACCAATCAGCTGTGCCCTATAGAGAATGATATGATTGCAAGCATTTGAGTTAAGGACCTATCAGCCTCTGCCATCTATAGTTTCATTACAGAACTTAGTATTTATGCCAAGCTCTAAAATATATTATTGGGTAGAAATCGTGTGTTAAAAAAATAATAATAAAATCCCATCCTGTAAATCACAAACAGTTGGAAAAGTCATGTAAATTCATTGGTTAAAAATAATTTGATCCCTGAAATAGAACTTCTGGAATCCCGAAATGTAATTTCCGTCATTTGAATATTTTTTTGTGGACAATGGGTGGCCTTTTAGTCAAAAAGATTTATCAATACCCAGCCAATGCACACAATCCATCTGTATTTTCCAATCCAAAAGAAGTAGTTTGTAGGTGCAAGTGTATGAGACGCATATGTTATACATTATGGCAATGAAGTGTGTGGGAATCCACCTCTAAGAAGGTGTATGAACCTTTACCCTGTGTAGGTGTTTTCAGGCGAGTTTGAGGAAATGTATATACACTGTGTGAAAATACCTATAAGTTTGAGTGTATTAGATGTGGAAATATAACGTGCTTGTGTGGAAGTGAGGCTGATTGTGAGTGTGCGCGTGAATCAACTGCAGCTTTTGGTGTAATGCATAGCAGCTTGCTCTCATTATAGCTTAAAACTTCATCTTGTTTAATCAGCTTATACTTTGACTAGATTTACACAACCTCTTTTCCTCACACCGACATGGAGCTCACAGTCTATCATCACAGATCACGACAGTGGAGTTTCGAATCTCTAGCTTTCTTCTCGGTCCCAGAAAGACCATTCTAGCTGATTCCAGTACGCAATGTTTCTAATCCATTCTGGTTCAGTCTCAGTCTAATACGATATTGATTTCATCTCATTTTTGGGAGCTGTGCCTATTGCTGTCTTTAGTGTCATGTAACAATTAATCCTTTCCCATGGCCCTGGGGCAGACCAGCATGACCCTGAACAAACTGTAATATGGGGTCACAACATACACATAAAACATCTGACATTGTTTACCTGGTATTAACATCCATTTATACCAATATGATCGAGAGAATAGTTAAGCAAAAAATGTATAGGGTGGGGTGTCCAAAACTTTTGCAATTGGATAACAGGTAAACCAGTCTGGTAGTTTGATCGATAGTGTATATTTCTGGCAGATATTAAGATAATATATTGTTTTGTCTAAAATAAAATTCAAAATGATCGAATCATCTGAGACAGATTAATACTAGATGCATCGGAACCTTATTTTTATTTGTTTGCTTTATTTCGGCCAATCTCTGTTCCAGACTTGCACAAAAACTGCATTGATTTTAGGGCTTTTTTCTCCCATATTTATTTCCGCAAACATTGAATTTAAGATTAACGTAAATCGAATTACTAGTCTTCTCCGCTAGATGTCACCCTCTTATTGGCCTTGCGCAATGTTACAGAGGAGCAAGAGGCGTGCGGCATGTCATTCACATAGACAGTAAAAGAAATGGACACAGCGACCCCATAGGCTTCGACGCAGAAAAGTGAAGTGAATTAGAAGCACTCACTTCCTGATGGCGGAGCGCACTGCGCAGCTTGACGACATAGATGTGACGTGAGCAACCTGTCTGACAGTTGTAAGTCCTCTAGTAGTTGTGCAAAGTGAAATTTGAATCACGTTGTTGAAATATTTTGTCCCGTTGCTTTTGGCTCCCTATGGGCTTCTTCCCTTGCTTCTCCCTTGACTTTATGCCTCCACGTCCCCCCCGATTGCCTCATAGACAGTAAAAGATTGCCTGCGAGCTTCTCCTCCTGTCTATACGGTAATTTCTCTACTGTGCACCGAGAGTCGCGTGGTTATGACGCAATCGTTAGCCTATTTTTTACAAAAACGGCTTCTACAGGGCGATAGTGTAAGATACAAGGTAATGGAGCCTTTTATACATTGTTGCGTTTCTTTAGAAATAAACAATGGTCAAATGGAGTCTTTAAACGCCTTAGATGTTAAGTTATTCGCTGTCAAAGTGACGCCAAAATGAATGGGAGTCAATAGGATGCTAACAGCAGGTGATGGCTTGGTTAGCAATAGCTGCCCCTATGAAGGTACGCTTTCCGGGTGCTGAATTACACCCTTGGTCATTCATTCATTCACTGGTTAAATGGCGGCTTCCGGTGCGTTGACGTTTGTAATGCTGAGGTGAAATGCTACAAATTTGCAGAACCATTTGATGATGAGACATCACTCAGACGTTGCAAGAACAGCCGAACAAACAACCGCTAAAAATAAGATCACATACATGCGAATGCTTGCCTTGCATTATGATCATTAAACTTGAGCATTCACTTAAGCACGTAGCCATTATAGACATTCAAATCAAGTCAATAGACAGCGCAGGACCAATAATTCAAACCTAATAGGTAATAGCTTATATTATAAACAGATTTCCTCAAATAAAAGTTAGTCCACATAAGTCAGCATGTTAAGGTATTGTTCATTACCACGGCAACTAACTTGTGTCCAGGTATGAATGCGCTTCTCGTGTATGAAAAGTAACGAGCGATGATGACGTGCGCGCAGAGGGAGGCTCGGAGAGATGACCGAGCGGCGCGCCCCACAAAGAAAGCACCCATTCACGTTTTTTTGTAGTTTTTTATTTAACACTTTATTTTTGTTTTGTAGAGATACTGAATACTATTCAGGATGGATAGTAGTGTATTCACAATGGGACGCAGCAAATTACATATATCTTCAAGAACTGTAATATCGTTGAATCCCTATTATTCAGTGCATTGACAGGGATTTTTTTATGTAGCATCATTTCACAAAGCTAAAGTCAGACCATGATGTTTTTGCTTTAAATCTTAAATTATAAATTCTATTTTATAAATCAAAACCAACTGCTCAAGCTACTTGCATCTTTGTTTGGATTGTGATTAAAATCCAGTGGTTGCCTCTAGTTTGGCCTGTGATATAGCAAATAAACAACAAATACATATGCTTGAATTATTATTTTTTTTAAATCAGCAAGTGGTATTGGAATTGGCTCACTTGGTTGTAAAAAAAAAAAAAAAGAAAAGAAAAAAATCAGATTCGGCCATGAAAAAAAATAACGATCGGTGCATCCCTGTTTAAAACCAGCTGTAAACAGGGTTTCTGTGATCTGTGGGAATCTACTCAGGTCTCGCATGCTGAACAGCGGCAAAGGCTAATGATGAGCATTTTTTTCAAGCAAGTTTCACGCCTAAACAGCCGGAGCCCTTAATACCAACGAGGAATAAATGTCCTATGCAAGCCAAGCTAAAGGCCCTCAGAGAAACAGCAGATCGAAGAAATCCTGCTGGCAGAGATCCAAAGATGTGGCTGCAGGATTGAGGGGAAAAACATGCAGAAGAGGGATAGAAAGCTGTGGCTGATGTCAGGAGGAGACGGGGGGCTTTCGCAAAGTTAATTAACGGACATTAATTGCCCTCATTAAACACTGACGGGTATTAACAGGTTTCCGAGTGTCTGGACATTTGTGATGCCAAGCCCTGCTACGATGAGAAAGAGGTAGCTCTTTAGCTGAGAGCACTATGGCTCTCTCAAAGCACTTCTCACACACTTAAGTGGACATAGAGACAGCGAGAAAAAGGTCAAAACCCTCATACCATGATATTACTGCCGTTTATGGGACACTATATAGATGATAATACCATGGTATTGTTTAACGTACGTCAGCATACCATTTAAGTAAAATATGTAGAATAACATTCAAAGAAGAAAAGCTGGAAAGATATAGAAAAAAAGAGATATGGCCAGTGTTTATTTCTACAGGGTTTTTCCTCCCACTTTAGTCAGTTTAATGAAAATGTATTTTAAATGTAGTCAGTATTTCATTATGTTATAATTCATTCATATTAGTCTAATTTACAAATTTAGTTGATTAAAATATTTTAGTTATAGCAAATAATACAAATATTTTATATATAAATTTAAATGTATAGTAGTATTCAAAAATGTGGTGGCCAGTAAGACTTTAAAAAAAAATATATAATACTTTTATTCTCCAATGACACTTTTAATTGAACAAGAGCGATAGTAATGACATTTATAATGTCACAAAAGATATACATTTCAAATAAGTAAACTTTCACACAATCCAATCAAAATATCCATAACTGTTCACTTCAACTCACTGACTCTATGCTCAACTCCAAATCGAACCAGTGGCCCTGAGTGAGATGGAACCATTTCAGTCCCATAATGTTTTTGTAATACAGATGAATCCTCTGGGGATGTGGCACTTTGAGTGTGGTTCCCGAGGCTAAACATATCTCTCAATGGAAACGCTCACCCATCTCTGCACAGCTGAGAATGTCCCTCATTATTATTGAGCAGACATCCGGAATAGGACTCTGCTTATTTTGAGGAAAGTGGGAACATACTTTAAAGAAAAAGGTGAAAAATTAATCCCAGGAGATAGTAGGAGAGAAATGAAATAAATAAAAGGAGGTTAGGCTCTTAAAGAAATAGCTGAGCCAAGAATGCAATTTCTGTCATTGTTTAATCAGCCTCATATTGTTCCAAACCTGTATAGCATTCTTTCTTTCGCAAAGAAAAGTCTGCCTTCGCTTTTGCAATGACAATGAATATGCTTTTTAAGGCTTCAATAAAGATGCAAAAGCACCATAAAAGTACCATAGAGTTATGACTCGTACGCAATGATCCATGTAGCTTTGCGTGAGAAGCGAACTGAACATACATCAGTATTCACTTAAAACCTTAGCATTAATCTTTGCTTAAGAGAAGTAGCAATGTTCAATTCATGATTCTTTGAGTCAAATATTTTCAAGGAATCAATTGATCTGACAGGTTCACAAGACAAGTTTTCATGATAGCCATCATTTAAATGTTCATATTTATAACTAGTAGAAAACTGTCATAAAAAAAATAAATAAATAAAAGAGTATAACACTGTTATTATAAAACTATCCTTGCCTGTAATTTAAATGCAAGCAGCCTAGAAATCTGTTAATTTAAACATTAACTGGGGGGTTGTGTTGTTTCAAAAATGTATAGGTTTATAATTCATATATTCACATATTCGGTACATGATTTCCAGTACGGTGCACGTGTGTACCGCGTGCAATCTTTTACAGATAAGATTAGGCTTGTTTTACACGCGGAACATACTTCAATCCAAGTTCCCACATGAACATTAACTATTCTGTCCATTTTATTATGAAATTCAAATAATAAATGCCGTTTTGACGCTCTTTAATATGACGTGACAGGTCACTGTATAGGCGCATCAGTTCAAGCGGCAGCGCAGCACACGAGTGAACGCGATCATCTCTTCCTAGTCAAAGAATAAACATGAATCAACCTCTGAAGGTATGTTGAGGATACATTACAACTTACTGAAACGTATCATGTGTAATCGCTCAATCAGTGTTTCAACAGTGGAAAAACATCAATAAAACAGCTTGTAAACAATGTCACATAGCATTACATTTACCTCAGGCAGTCATTCAGTGTCCACAGCTGGTTAGTTGACTAGAGAAATGAACTCTTTCACTAAATATATGCACTATATTAGCCTATATATTCATTATATTCTACTTGACCTGTTAGTAATGTCTTGATTATTTAATGTATGTTTAAATGAATCTGTCATGAAAATGAAAGCCAGTGTGTATAAATGATTATATTTCAACAACGAATTGGAGAAAAAACATAATTTTATAATTGGATTTAGAAATTATTGCAAAAACCTTATGTGAAGCCTTATGTGAAGTTTACATGTTTGCATGCAATGTGTTCTTTGAGTGTTGATTATTATAAAAAAAAATGAAATAGCAACTGAATTTAGGCTAATAGTTTGGCCTCTGTTGTTAACCTTTAATATAGTAA
The DNA here is from genome assembly GCF_949357685.1 of Gobio gobio. Lineage (NCBI taxonomy): Eukaryota > Metazoa > Chordata > Actinopteri > Cypriniformes > Gobionidae > Gobio > Gobio gobio. Next base: position 30,915,395 of record NC_137114.1, on the reverse strand, counting down.
TATGCAAGTAAGGGCTCCCTATATAGTTTACAGCAATATCTTTAAGAAACTTTTAGTTATAATGAATTTAATTTAAGGACAGACAATTTGTTCAGTAAACCACTGTTTAATACAAATAAATAAAAAGCAATTTTATATTTAGTTTTCTCTAAACTGGGACTTCATAACCGAGGTACGTACCGAACCGTCAGTTTTGTGTACTGTTGCACCCCTAGTTTATAAAAAGGTTTAGTATCTTTACCTTATTAAAGAAGCGGCCAAAAAAAACCTCTAAAACCAGCCTGCTAAGCCAGCTATGACCAGGCTGGAAGACCAGCTAAGACCAGCCAACCGCTTAGACTGGTTTAGCTGGGGTTTTTTTTTTAGCAGGGCTATTTGTTGTCACAGCACATTGTTTGCCATTAAGTAGAGCTGCTAGCGCTCATTAACATTAACATTATACCTGATCGAAGTGGGAGGTGTGGTCAGACTCGTTCCTAACCTACACTGGACCACAATTTGTACTTTTGTATGCTGCATGGTCTGCGCAGACTGTAACAAGATGTAATTGAGAAGAATAATGGTTTTGTCCACTTCATGTCATTAACTTGTGAGACCATGATAGCTAGCTTGTGTCTGCAATTGTGTCTAATTTTCTGCTGAGCCTCAGATACGGGCTATGGCGGGGAATGATGATAAGTTTTTTAATGAGCACAGAGGTCTACACTCGTTTAACCAAGGACGTCTACCCTCGTTTAACCAAGGACGTCTACCCAGGCTGGTCCACAGTCCTGAGGTGCACTGCGTGAGGAAGACTGTGTGAGTGTGCGTGGTACCCACCTCTCAATGATGTCAGCGATCACACAGGCAAACATCTGCAGACCCTCAGGCAACTGCAAGGCCACTGCAGGTCAAAGACAGAGAGTCCAGTCAGTGCAATATAATACAATATGAATGGCAGCTGCACTGGCCTCCTACATGTCAGTCTGGCAAATCATGCATTCTGATGTGCAAAATATAAACTAGGGATGTACCATACCAATATGGCCAAAAACAAACCTTCTTTAACACTCCAGAAAACTGGAAATCTTTCTCTTTACCTTTAAATATTTTAGACCACAAATATACTCTACTAAAAATCAACAACGATTTTTTTTACATTCCAATGACAACTTTCTTTTATAAAAGTCTTAAAAAAAAAAAAAACCTTTTACAAACATTTACATTGTTCTCAGATTAAGAATATTGAGTAAAAATAAATAAAATAAATCCACAACCCTTTTTTTTTTGACTAACAAATAAATAAATTCTAAATAAATAATTCAATGAAACATTGTATTTTATTTGTGTGGAGGACTAAAATGTAACAAAATAGTGTGGGATCCCTCTATTTTGCTTATCGGACCGATACGAGAACATTGCGCATTGTTACGAGTGCGACGTAAAGGTGTGACAAATATCTTTCCTAGGTCGCACCGGTGCACCTAACCTCTTGTATCCGCTCAGCTGCCTCTCCATGAACAAAGCGTTTGTTCTCCTTTGACTGAACTCACACTCTCATGGTTGGATCATGTCGTGGTCTGAACCAATCAGAGACAGAGATGGGGCAGGTCTTTGCCTCTGATTGGCTGTGGTCCAGATATTCCTGCTCCTTGCTGTGTGTGTGATTGAAATTGCGACCTGAGCAGCACCAGAGAATCGATTACGGCAATCAGCATCAGCAAACTAAATGCGACGCTGAAGCAGTTTGAGAGTCAATTTCACGGAAGGTGCGTGTGCGTGTGTGTGAGAGAGAGAGAGAGAGAGAATGAACGTGAACTTGTGCCGCCCTAAACTACGTCATTGTCATGACAACTGCCTGTCAGTGTCAGCTCAGATGGCGCGAGAATCAAAACATCTAGGAATAGCTCCATATGTTTGAATATGAAATAGACACTGTGAAAGAGTCCTGTACTCACATCGTCAAGCAAACCAAAAACAAAATCATTGTGTCTAATCATTTGGCGCTGCAAAATTACCCTCAGATACAGTAAATGCTTAACCCAGTCGGCGTCACTACTGTGATTGTGCATTGTTATATTACATTCCAAAAATAATCTCTTTTGAGAACGATATTTGCTGATATATCTATTGTCCTACCCGAAACGCTAACGTAGTATCATTGTTAATTTGTTGTGCCTGCTGCAAAGTAACTTTCTGGCTCTTTGAAAAAACTTCCGACCACTTTTAATCCTGCGGTGATCTATCCGTAATAATTCATAATTTCATTATAGCATTTGTTCCAGCTGGCACAATTTTATTAAGAAATATAAAAAAACTATAGGCTACCGTAGCCTACAATAGCCTATCATTAACGTTACCACATAATATAGCAGGCAGAGGAAATAAAAAATTCTGTATTTTTATTTATTTTGAGTTGTATTTCATTGTTTATTATATCTTTTAAATTAATTTAACACTTTGTTAAAGCCGTAGTTTTAAAATTGTAATGTTCAAAGTATTGTTTCCCTTGATTTTAATTCCTGTGTAACTGCATATATTATGTTGTCATTTAAATAATATATATGAACGTATATGGAGTGTGATAAAAAGGTGACCTTGAAATTGTGGCGCTAAAGGCGACGCGAGCCAGGGGAAATTTTTGGGTGCACCCAAATAAAAAAAGGTAGGCGCACCAGTGCAACCAAGGCAAAAAGTTCGTCTGGAGCCCTGTTAAGTCACATTAACAAATGCGGCCACCAATATAACAAGCCTTCCTATTATAATCTGCATTCTGCAAAATTTACTTTATAAAAGTGTGTCTGTGAACTTCAATTAATTTCAACAGATGTCACTCACTCAACAAATGAGTAGGCTATGAGCCTTTAAAACAATTTAAATATATGTGGAGATAAAAATGCAATACCTTACCTTATGTTCAGCAGTTAATAATGATTTTATGTGTACTGAGACATCTGAACACTACTACAGCAGCTAATTATTTAAGGAAACCACAGTACAATACTTTAGACAGGGTTCTCAACTCTCACGCATTTGGTGTGAGACATGCAATTGGCCTCTGTCTCGCACTTTCACAATGCCAAAAAAAGTCATGCCTCATTATGAGCAACCAGTTTCAATCATGAAATGCAGCCAACAATTTGTACAGAGAAATTAATTGGTTCAAAGAAACAGAGTACTAGCTATTTCTATCTGGAACATTGCTGAGGTTGAACACAAACCTAAACATTTCCATTGTCTCTGAGGATAAACAATGTTCTGCGTATTGCAGCAGTGGTACATTAAGAAATTCTGGAAGATTTGCATTATTATGGTGTTGTTCTCTACACTGTTTGACAATCTCAAAACTAAAATAAGAAGGGCAGAAAATAGCTGTTAATCTAAACTGATTTGTGGCTGTAAACAACAAGGTCTGTAACATTAATAATATAATATAAAATATAATCAGGGATGCAAATGCATCAGGGGTGAAAAAGGTGACAAAGATGCGAGAAAACCAAATTCAAAAGACAATTCATATAGACTCATGAGCTAAATCTGTGCAGATTACATAAACTTCGCCAGCAATTTGAGTGAACATGACTTGTGAAACATAACCTCTCAAATTGCCTAGTGATTTGAAATTGTTCCCCTCCATTTTTTCCTGCATTTGCCGGGTTAAATTTCAAACCCTGTCGTAATGAAATTGCACACAATATCTAATTACATTGTGGTTATGACAGTATAATATAGTAGAGCTCAACTAAAGTTGTATTCATTGGCAAATAGTGATGTTAGTAGAATTATTAAAGTTGTATTTGGAAAAAAAAAAGTATGTTTGATTCGGTGGAAATAATGATAATTAAAATCAAAACCAAAATCAAGTCCAGCCATGTCAGGCTAATTAATAGTCCCAAGCTTTACATATCAATACTCAGGCCAATTAAATTAAGATTATCATAGCACTACTTTACAAGATTATTACGTTAAGGCATGCGGAAAGACCTTGCGGAGATGGCTTTCTTCAGTCGTACGTTCACTCTTTCCAGGAGCGTTGCACGAGCAAAGCCAGGAGCAGGGTTTTTTTGGACAACTGAGAAGCCATGATTCTCATGATTTCATTCAACATGACCCTGTCCAAAGACTGTCCTCTCAGACTAAAAGGTGAGAAGTTTCATCTATGGTAATATACAACACAACATAACAATTAGGTGCATATTCTGAGATAAGTGGTGGTTTATGCATATAAATTTATATGCACACATTCAAGATATACTGCATATAAATCACTCTAAGCAGCTGGCAAAATTGGCATGAAGCATAAATGCGAAGTTGGCACAGTTTCAGACAAGCTAACCATTTTAACAGCTGCAATAACTTGCTTGTCACAGTAAATTTACACCATATCTAAAACAGTGACAAAAGATACACTTTCTATTTCTTGAGAGAACTCAACACCGTGTAAAACAAAAAGCAGTCACTTAGGTTGGAAATACATGTGCGGTTAAATTCTGTGAAGGAGGAATTAAATCAGTGTGAAATTTATGTGCATAAAACAACAGAAATTATCATATGTATGTGGACGTTATAAAAGCAGAGTGGTATACCATTGTTGGACCCGTTACAAATGTCTTAAACTAAGACAAATCAATACATTATCCCTTATTGAGGACACCGACCTGTGGACACTGTCATACAAAGCATAGCTGCACTGTTAAACTCAATTAAATGATAATGATTCAATAAGTGGCTATATTACTAAAACATGCAAAGCTGTTAACTTCAACATATTAACAGTGATGGATATCTAAACATATTACTTTACAAAATTAAAACACAAGATGACATAATACTCTATGCCTAATTTTGGAGATATTTATCTTATCTTGAATAAAATCACTTTTCTAAGGTGACAAATTAACTTTACCTGTTTATCTAATTTTGAAAAATAGCTAAAAGAACAGCTAAAGAGAGATCAGCCTATTCTAGCACCAGTCTAATGAGATCATGTTCTTGCGCTGCACATTTTTCTGAAATAATTGTATCACTGACTGTTTGAATTATGTGGTTGATGAACTTCATAACATTAGACATGTCTAAAGAGTGTGTTTTCTTTTCCTCATTGGACTCTAGCATCATTCTTAGATATGTTGCGCTGTTGTCTTGGAAACAGACTCATGCCCTAAAATTGGATCAGTTACATGTACTATATAGACTAACAAATGAACAGTGAAACAAAGGACTAGTGAAATTTCCAATTATCACCTTTGTACATGTCTATCAGGTCATAATGATGCCATACAAGTGTGACCTATCCAGCTAGGAGACTTTTCTGTCAGTCAATAAACGAGAAAGAATCATACCATATTTCTATTCCATCTCTCTTCATCTACTTATTCAAGACTCTGCTACACTAATAAGATCTTTTAAAATCAAGCCAATATTTGAATATTTTTATATATTACATTACAAATTTCTGGCCTCTTCTCAGTAGTGAAATACATAGTCGCCTACTGTCAGCAGTGTAGTCTGCTGTATGAATTATTTAAATATACGGGATCACTGCAGTAAAATCAATTACAACCATAATAATTCCATCAAAACATGGCATTCCCCCCAGCGTGAGAGTGTTTCTGTCCAGTTTCTGACACATCCGACCAGTGATGCATTCTCCAGTTTTGAAAACATTTGGTTTTCTGTGAGGTATTGAACGTTGTTGCGTGTTCTGCTTAAAGATACCCTCAAAGTAATGTTATACATCTGGTTAACTATATACATAACATAGGTAGTGCTGTGCAAATTGTGAAAATGACTGTGAAAGTCATGAAAGCATCGGTTAAAATGGTTTTAATTTAAGTTGTCTTTGTGGCATGATGAGTAGTGTTTTGCACCAGATGTCATCATTTTCCAGCAAAACGGTGCTTATGAATTTATAGTGGACATGGGGTTACACAGACATATAGCTTTCAGCTATTATTAGTGGTGCTGGTGAAGCAAGGCATCATTATTGTTCTCTCTCATACGATTTCTTAAAGGGGTCATGAATTGAGAAATCAAATTTTACTTGAGATATAATAGGTCATCATGCTATAAGAATATCCTGTAAGTTTCAGAACTCAAAACTTCCTTGTTAGTCCAAAAACAGCTTTTATTGAAACCAAGTCCAGAAAACGGCTTGTTTGTCATAGACAGGTGAAAGACCACCTCTGCAGAAGAAGATCAACGCCTACTTCTATGTTGTTACCACTGAAGCCACACCCGCTGATTCACACTTGACTAGTATAGGTAAATAACATGCGTGATGTTAAAGTCCCTGTAAAGGCAATTCTGAGATTTTTTTCTAAACACATTATAAATGTTAGAAATGTATTGCTGAAACAAATTACAAAGACTGTGAACTATGAAGTACTGAATTCAGAAGTTAGACCGTTAAACAGTTTTTCACCGTTGCTGTGTTCAGGATTTTCTGGGCGGGGCTAAAACAGTGGCTCGATGACACACTGGAGCCACAAAGCCTGGCTCCTCCCCTAACACGATCATAACTAGAGCACATTCGCATCAGTTTGCCCGCTCGATCGCAAGTTACTGTCAGTACTGTTAGTTACTATAGTCTACAACTTACAAAACAGCTTTCAAAACAAAAACGATGATCAAGAAGAGGTGGATTAATTTTGTGAACAGCCATCTTGATGGAGAGCTGAGGATCACCACCGATGCCTGCCTCTGAGTCTGCAGTGACAATACACCGGATCGTTTTACAAACTTTCACCGGAGACAACTGGGATTTACTGATAATCCGCTGCAGAACGGACTATCACCCGCCCCGGCCTTAGTCCTCCCGTCCCGCCGACATCTGGTGCGTCGTGATCATAGATGGTCATGATCAGTACGTGAGTGTTGTCTTGTTTTGCTACGCCAGCTTTCCCACGAGTGGGCGTGGTTTAAGCGCCGCCAGCGGACACACCCCCAGCGTTTGAGAGCAGAGAATGCTGCTCATTTTTTCAAGTTTTTGATAAGCTATTTTATGTACTTGGCGGATTTTTTAATAATTCAAATTTGGCTGGGTGGTTAATAACACATTTATCTGTGGTGTGAGAAACTCAGAACACATGTTTAGTTTTGACTTTACAGGGACTTTAACACTGAATCAAGCAACTAAGCGATAAAATTGCTTTTGACAGAGATTTGCAAAGACTTACAAAATAAAAAAATAAATAAAAATATGCTGTACCTTCTATATTGGATCCGACAGGAACGGCGCAACACATTTATGTGAGTATAAATGTTTTTACTGTTCCACTATTGCTTTGTTAGATCGTAGATCGTAGATATGTACTGATTATGTATACGTGTCTAACCAAAATCACCAGTGACCAGTGATTTCTAATATGTATAAAGATTCACATACACAATCAGATGTTCTTTGTCTCAAAGTTGTTTATCAGTAAGTCAGTAAATCAAACCGGTGACTAAATGGTCAACTTCACATTGTTTCTCTTAGTAGGATGAAAATAATCTGTTGTTCAAACTATGGTTATATTATATATAGAAAGCGATCAAAGAATGTTCCTTTTACAATTGTTGGAGCTGGAGCACTATGTCGTAGACTCATAAATGAGATGTCAAATCGTGCAGCTTATTGAGGAGAGGTGGGTATGGGATCAGAATCCCGCCAAATTTACTGCAGTCATGCATAAAAAAATAATAAGCATGAATCAAAATTTTAAAAACAAATGTGAAAATATAACGCAGAAAACTGAAAAATCAATGAAAAGTTAACCAGAATCACAAACAACGCAGTCACGGAAATAAAAATAATAAGCGTAAATCAAATATTTAAACAAGTTTAAAATTATATTGCTCAAAACTGAATCATGAATTCAAAATTATCTGAATCGCTCACAAAATCATGTTTTCTGCTCTTATTTTCATTTTTTGCATGTCCTTGCTCTTTTCTCCTTTGCTCTTGTTTCCACATTCTGTGCTTGCGGTTTCAAATGTTGCAGTTCAAGTTTCATGTAAATTAGGGGCGGGTCTTAGCATCACCATTGGTCCACTAGTTCTAGATTGACAGCTCATCCTCAAGCCAATCAATTGAAGAGGGAAGTTTACGTCACTCCAATGCGACTCATGCCGCAGTTCAGCCAGCCGCTGTTGAGCTACGAGTGTAACCTCTATCACTATATCTGCAAGGAAATACATTATTGTATTGTTATGAATATAATCTTAGGACTCTATTCTCTTGTATGATAGACGTTTTAGGGGGGTTTCCTCACAATTAAAGCAGTAAAATGAACATGATCACGACTGGGTGCTTACTGACACGAAACGCGTTCACTAGGCCTATAGGAGATGCACGGATGGGCTTTTATTTAATCCGCAACCGCATCACGCACCGTCCGCACCAACGTTTTTTGACCAAAGTTCAAAGCCGCACCCGCCCGCCATCCGCTGATTGTAAAGCCTTGTTGGGCCATGCAAGGCGCTGCTGACGCGAGCAATCGTAATTCAATGGACTGGCCTACATTAAACCTTTAACTAAAATAGTTATTGAACTGTTTACACTGTCATTTACAATAAAAGAGCCTGCACAGCGACAGGAAATAAAAATGAATGCAAAAAACCTGCCTTAGCCTACTGTGACTGAAGGAGCTCAAGAACCGCTCACTGGTAAAACGACGTGCACTCAATCCCTCCAACATGACATTTCTCTGTAGGCTACTTTACTTGTTTAGTTTCATATGTTTAAATTAGGGCTGGGCAAATTAACGCGGGCGATTATTTTTTTCAGTTTAACGCATTAAAAAATATTTAATGCAAATAACACAGCGTCCGTTTTTATATCCATTTTTGTCTAGCGTTACATGATCACGCTCCTATTCATGTAAATGCTTCCAAGCACGACAAGACACAAGAGAACGCGCTGTATGTCAATGTCCTGTGTGTGTGTGTGCATGGGCGTAGAATAAACGTACATTCGTCCCCCGCACTTTTACCGGGTCGCACCGGTCCTAGTCGCCCCGCTCTTACTTTTAAACATTTATGATTATAATCATTGTTGAAAACAGCTGTGGAAATCATGATGCATTTTATTTTTCAGTATTTTTTAATTAATAGAAAGTTAAATGAACAGCATTTATTTGTATTGAATAAAGCATATATAAATATTTTGTTATAATGCCACTTGATCAATTTACTGCATGTTTGATGAATAAAAGTATTAATTTCTCTCTTTTTTTTTATCTTACCACAAATGTTTGAATAGTTTCATGATTTCCACAAAAATGAAGCAGCACAACTGTTTTCAACATTGATAATAATCATAAATGTTTCTTGAGCATCAAATGAACATATTAGAATGATTTCTGAAAGATCATGTGACACTGAAGACTGGAGTAATGATGATAAATTCAGCTTTGATCACAGGAATATTTTTTTTCTTTTTTACTATATATTCACACAGCTGCTTTACATTGGGATAATATTTCACTGTATTACTTTTTTACTGCATTTTTTATTAAATAAATGCAGCCTTGGTGAGCAGGAGACTTCTTTCAAAAACATTTAACAATTGTAATGTTTCCAAACTTTTGATAGGTACTGTATATTTTCTGCCTTATTCAGTGATATTTTTTTTTTTTTACAAAGCATAAAATCCAAGGGGACTTAATGCACAAGTTTTTGTAGTACATAAACCAATCATAAAATTGGCATAACATATAGGGAAAACATTATAGATATTAGTGGTTATTGTTCAGCAGTGTATTTGATATCTTACTCAATTAAAAGCAAGAGATGAGATCAATTAAATCTGTCAATTAGACAGAGGTTTAGAAAAAAAACTGGTATTACACCTGACATTTCTGTCCCCCTCACTTCTGAAAAGATGGCTACGCCCCTGTGTGTGTGTGTGTGTGTGTGTGTGTGTGTGTGTGTGTGTGTGTGTGTGTGTGTGTGTGTGTGTGTGTGTGTGTGTGTGTGTGTGTGTGTGTGTGTGTGTGTGTGTGTGTGTGTGTGTGTGTGTGTGTCTCGATTAGCTGATATGAGTCACACAGACAGGACATTGACACACACACACTCACAGACAGACAGACAGACAGGACATTGACACACACACACACACACACACACACACACACACACACACACACACACACGTGTTTTGCTCATGAACAAACAGTAACAACAACACAGAGAATTTTGAGTATTCTCATATTATGAGTCTTAAATTAGTTCAATAACGTCTTAAATGAACTTAAAGAGTTGTGAGGAAATGAGATCCACGATGTTCGTCAGCGGCCGTTCTTAAAGTGACAGGAGCACTGATGATGCCTGAACAACGGGAACAGAGAAAATTGTAGCTTTAATGATGATTAATCTATATTTGATTTATTATTTATGTAGTTAAGAAAGATGTTTCATAACTGTTAGATTTCTGTATATAGACATATACAGAAATCTAACAGTTATGAAAAATCTTTCTTAACAGGGAAGGCCACAGGTAAAAAATAACATTTATTATAATGGGTTTATGTAAAGATTGTTTTAAGTTCACTTAAATTAAAAGTTGTTTTTTTAAAGCCTAATAAATGTTGAAATTGGCCGCTTTCAGTTATACTGTAATGTAACGTCATTAATGTTCCATAGAGACAGAGATACTGGCCTTCATTCATAAAAAGATGCCATTACAACACATATTTTAAAAAAAGCTGTCTTTAAATTGTTTCTACATTAATTTGGAGAGTAACTGAAATTATTACAATATCAAAATGTAATTTTAAATATTAAAATATTAAAAAATAGAAAATTTTTTGATTAATTAGTTAATTTTTGTAATCGATTCCCAGCACTAGTTTAAATATTATAATGTTATTTTTTTCATTTCATTTAGCCTACGTTGATTATGAAATATGATTATGATAGGCTATATGTAAGAAGACATGGGGGTCAAAAATTATTTCGACCACTTTAAGTTTCGTTAAGTTTTGTTTTGTATAAATTGTATCTTAATTTTAATCAATGTTTTGTCAACCAATTTCGAGGATTTAATCAATAATAAGCAAAATATAGCAGACAATGGCATGGAGGTGCCAGCGCTGCATGAACAACGGCTTAAATGAACAACTAGGGAAGAACCAGCATTACACAAAGCCAGGGCATGAGCTTTAGAAATGAACGGAATCTTCAGAAAGGCGCTCTGACTCTGGAGGAAATATTACCACTCTACGCATTCTCTATACCGCAACGGTCACAATATGACCTCATGTATGTTTTAAAAACATAATTCAACATATAAATATTAAGCCTTTTTTTTAATGGCCACTTAAAGTGTACAAATAAATTACTAAATGCTAAAAACGATCTTAGCCTATACATGTAAATTAACTCAAATTTGCAGCACCTCCACTTCCCGTGCTCCTGCCTATATATGAATAGCCTATATTGTACCCCAGAAAATCAGCAGGGAACCGATCGGCGCACAATGGACAAAAATAAATCGTATCGCACACACGTCGGCCTATTATTTATACGCATTTTCGTGAGATCGTTGCCTTGCACGTCTAATTAATTGGCAAAGTTTTCCGACTATTTTTTCGTTTTCTGCTGTGGATGTTATTGAATTTGTAGAAGTTTAGCTCTTGCTTTCTCTCTTTTAAATGCCTATCCCCGAGTGACTACAATGACTGGCTGTTTTAGGATAGGCCTAGGCTATATAACTAATATCGAAACAAAACCCAGGCAGTATGTACGAGATGTTTAGGCCTCCATAATGTTTCTTATTCATATGTGGTTTCTTATTCATATTCCACCACTGGCTGTGAAAAAATATTTCTTTGGAATGAGAGTGGCACTAACCAACTATTTGGGGTCATGATCATTTGATCAATTTCTGATTAACCTCTCTAAAATGTTGATTGTATAAATTGATATATTTAATAATATATTCATGATTGTAAACAAATATATTTCCATGCACAAACAGTGGGCCAGAGATGCGCGGTTGGCAATTACAGCCGCGGACTCCGCGGATCGGGCGGATGACGTGACGAAAAATAAGATTATAAGATTTTAAATTCGGGCGGGTGGTTCAACCATTCAAATTAATAAAAAATAAAAAAATATATTATGCTTACATTGTTAAATATTGTTGCAGCGCCTGGTAGGCCAAGCAGACCTGCAAGCTAGAAGCCCAGCCCAGCTGTCAGTATGGAGGCAGCCCCATTCTTAAATATAGCCTATCTCATAATTATATTTTATAATCAACGTAGGCTAAATGAAATGAAAAAAAAAACAAAAAAACATTATAATATTTAAACATATGAAACTAAACAAGTAAAGTAGGCTACAAAGAAATGTCATGTTGGAGGGATTGAGTGCACGTCGTTTTACCAGTGAGCGGTTCTTGAGCTCCTTCAGTCACAGTAGGCTAAGGCAGGTTTTTTGCATTCATTTTTATTTCCTGTCGCTGTGCAGGCTCTTTTATTGTAAATGACAGTGTAAACAGTTCAATAACTATTTTAGTTAAAGGTTTAATGTAGGCCAGTCCATTGAATTACGATTGCTCGCGTCAGCAGCGCCTTGCATGGCCCAACAAGGCTTTACAATCAGCGGATGGCGGGCGGGTGCGGCTTTGAACTTTGGTCAAAAAACGTTGGTGCGGACGGTGCGTGATGCGGTTGCGGATTAAATAAAAGCCCATCCGTGCATCTCCTATAGGCCTAGTGAACGCGTTTCGTGTCAGTAAGCACCCAGTCGTGATCATGTTCATTTTACTGCTTTAATTGTGAGGAAACCCCCCTAAAACGTCTATCATACAAGAGAATAGAGTCCTAAGATTATATTCATAACAATACAATAATGTATTTCCTTGCAGATATAGTGATAGAGGTTACACTCGTAGCTCAACAGCGGCTGGCTGAACTGCGGCATGAGTCGCATTGGAGTGACGTAAACTTCCCTCTTCAATTGATTGGCTTGAGGATGAGCTGTCAATCTAGAACTAGTGGACCAATGGTGATGCTAAGACCCGCCCCTAATTTACATGAAACTTGAACTGCAACATTTGAAACCGCAAGCACAGAATGTGGAAACAAGAGCAAAGGAGAAAAGAGCAAGGACATGCAAAAAATGAAAATAAGAGCAGAAAACATGATTTTGTGAGCGATTCAGATAATTTTGAATTCATGATTCAGTTTTGAGCAATATAATTTTAAACTTGTTTAAATATTTGATTTACGCTTATTATTTTTATTTCCGTGACTGCGTTGTTTGTGATTCTGGTTAACTTTTCATTGATTTTTCAGTTTTCTGCGTTATATTTTCACATTTGTTTTTAAAATTTTGATTCATGCTTATTATTTTTTTATGCATGACTGCAGTAAATTTGGCGGGATTCTGATCCCATAGGTGGGATCTGACTTTTATAAGCGATAGGGCGTACAATGTCGCCGCCGGGTGGAAAACGGAGCGAAAAAGTCCCATAGACTTAAAGGACCACTAAAGTGCCTTGAAACGAGCAGCATTATTAAATGTGTTGAGGTAAAATTCACTGAAACAGAAAGACAAGACGGGACATATCGAACGGCTCCACCACTTTTTTTAAATAGCCAATAGCGTTTTGTTTATATCACATCTCGGCCAGAGCAGCTGAGCTCTGTAAAGTTCTCCTCCTAATATCCTCCATTAACGCTTTAAAATATAGCATTCTGTGCAGAATATAAATGTGTCCGTACGTATTTATAATACATATTTATAAAGTAGGGGGTGGGATACTTTAGATTCTAGAGAGCATTTGATTGGACAGAAAATCTGATGCAGTGTGATGGAATTAAAATCTTTGATCCATATTGGTGGAAGTGAGAGACTGTAACTTTTGAATGCTTATATCTTCAAAATACAAATTGTCATTGTTTTGGAGCACACTAGCTTATAGATAACAGTAAGGCTAACATATTCATACTAAAAGTTTTGATTTCATGACGACTTTAACATTGGCACAAATTTTAACTGTCTCTAAATCTGAATGTTAGAGACATATTCAAAATACTTCACTAATTTATAACATTTTTTTTTTTTTTTTTTATAATTTTATGTTTTTGTAACCATACAATAAATGTACAATTTTGAAAGTGCTGGGGAAAAAAACGTATTGTTGAACCCTGCTATTGAAGACATCTAAAAGCATGTGCCCTACTTAGAATTCACACCATCTTTTAAGAAACTGTGAAATTACATGAATGCGTCTCAGCTGGGAAGAAACCAGCAATAAATATGAGAGGAGAAAAGTTTAAAAAAAAGAACATAAGCAATTTGTTTTGAGTGCAGACAAGCAAAAGAGCAGCCAGGAAGAGTGATGGATGAAAGGAAGGGGGAATACAGCTGGGCGTAGCAACTCTCTGATGAAAGGTTAAAAGACTGGCCCCCTTCAGTCCGGACAGACACAGACAGGTCATTACCTGGGAAAGGGCGAGTTTATTAACAGTAAAAGGTTATTCAGCTCAGTACAGCCTTGCCTGACAAATCTCTCCATCCATCCATCCATACTCGGCGGGCTGTTGACAAGCTCCATCTCGCTAAGGAGGCCCGGCTCTGGCCCAGGGCTAAGTGAGCACACATTTGTACACTGCATATCCAGAAATGTCATAGAAGCTCAAGGAAATGCCAAAATGCCAGAACCCCCAGTGGACTGCACAAACACACACAGAGAAAATGTGCTTAGTGTGTTCAGCTACTCCTGTTACCACGCCACAAGGACTGACAAACAAAATGTTAGCCCTCATCTAACTCTCTGAATGACTGACAGAGCACAGCTGCTGCAATAAAAACGAATCAGATAGAATGAGGTACGATATAATTTGGTAAAATATTGTAAATTGCAATTGGTTAACATGGCATTCCAGCCCTTCCAAAATAGACCATACACTAAAAGCTATCATGTGAAACAGAAAAAGTTGGTGGGGGGGTGCAGGACTACCTGTTTGGCCAGCCAATAACAGATAGGGGGTGTGTTCTGGGAAACCCATTCCAAAACAGCCATTATTGGCACCGACAACACACGAGCATAAATAAATAAAAAACTGTATATTTGCAATACAGTGCGGCCCCTAAATATATTTCTCAACGGTTCTTGAGAGAGGTTTAGCTTTAGCTGAATGAACATCACATCTTCACTCTTTCCTGCACTTCCATCGGTGTATTGGCAAATACAAACAGCAGCCCTGCAGATAGAGCTTGCATTATGATCTTTTTTTTTTCAAGATACCGAGGAACACAAGAATGAATTAATCTGGGAGGTAAGTCTTCTTTACGATCATCTGCATTCATCATAGGCCAGAAAAAACTCACAAATAATCAGTCAGGCAACCAATGCATCCTCATTATGTGAAATGAACATACAAACAGATGTTTGCACAACTCTGATGAAGCCTACTGAGCCAGAGAAGAACAACAGATACACAGGAGGGACAAGAATTAACCAGGAGTAATGCTAGACCTGAGCAGAAGGGGCTGTAGCCCAGAATATTCAGAAGGCTGAATTTACTTGATCAAAAATAAGAATACTATGAAATATTATTACCATTAAAATACATTTTGGATTTTCTTTTTTTCTTTTGTAATTTATTCCTGGCATGGCACAGCAGAATTTTCAGCATCATTACTCCAGCCTTCAGTGTCACATGATCCTTCCGAAATCATTCTAATATGCTGATTTGGTGCTCAAGAAAAAAATATATTATTAAAAATGTTGAAAACCGAAAACCCCACAGAAAATGAATTGTTATCTAGCAATTACCTATTGCTGAGCAGCTCTTGTGCCACCCCGTCTCACTGCTGCTGCTTTCTGTCTTTCTCCCAATGGAAAGAAACCTCTTGACCTTCTAGAAGCCATGATACAGCTATACGGTTCAAGTAAAGTTAATTAAAAGCACAGAATAAAATGCACCTTCGCTTCTATTATTTATTCTCTGGCATAAAATTGTGATCTTACATGGTCTTTTAAAAAAAAACTACAAAAGTGCATATTTGAACTCGAGACCATAAGGAAAATAATGAGATGTGCGCCATCACAGACTTTCGTTTATTTATATTTTAATTTAATTGCATCTTTTCTCTGGAACTTTGATCCTTTGTTTCAGTAGATCATTCAATTAATTAAATTTTTTAGCATTAATGGTCAATTTACGATATTGTGGACAAATGTGTGTGAAAAGCTTGTCTATATATCAGACGTGACTCACTGGTCTTATCCTGTACACTAGTGTCATGAGGACATTACAACAAAACACATTACAGTACATTTAAAATAAGCCTGTTATAGAAGTGTCCTTATCATTACAAACATTTATTCTCTTCATAGCAGGAAACGAAAGTAGATGAAATTTGTGCTGATGCCGCAGCACAAGAATATTTGATACAAATCTAATCTGACAAAGTAAATACACAGTGACCAGGCACAGGTAATAAATACAAACACAATTTAGCCTACAATAAATACATCAACTTGACTACACACAACAAGTGAAAAAGACAAGGCCCTGCAGCTCTCAACAATAACGTTTTTTGCAATCGTAGTGCATATCATTTCTTTATAAGATGGTCAATACAACACGCTAAACCAAATGTTTACAGACATGAATATGATCAATGGAATGTCTAGCTGGCTAACATAGATGCGGTTTAGTTGAATTTGAGAAAAATCCTCAGTTTAAATGTAGTAGTGGTGCAACAGATCACAATACATTACATAATACATACTGAATCATAGCCTATACAGTTTTTGAGTCAAGGATTGGATCATTTTTCAGAACAGAAAAAATATAAAAATAAATTTGGACAAATGTAACTTGGCTTTAAATGTTATACTTAAAGCACACTTTAAGTACTTCGATTCCACAGCAAAAACTATTAGCCTAACTAATAAAGTTCAAACACTGTTAAAGACAAGTGAATAGTCAGTAATAAAATAAGAACAAATACACCAATTACAATTGTACTATAAATACCATATCAGGGCTCGACATTAACGCTTGTCCGGGACAAGTGGATTTTTTGAACGGGCAAGTGAAAAATAATTTTACTTGCCCGACGGACAAGTATCCTGGTTAAAACATCAAAACAAAAAATAACTAGGGAATCACCAAAGAGCAATAATGATTCTGCATTCAGTTAGTGTAAGTGGAGATCGATAGTGGATAATAATATAAAACAAACTGACTAACAAGGTTTTGCTGTTGAGGCTCGCGCAGCCTCTCGAGGAGAAAATCGAAAACAAATGAGCGCTGCTCATACAAAGAAACTCAGTTAACATGGTTAACATACACGGTTCAAATTGTGTAGTTTTTATATTTATAACATATGATACAGTTAAGCAACATCACACAAGAGTGTTGTTTTCCTGAATACCATCACGACTGAAAATGACACTGATTCGTACGCCAGTTCCATAAACAATTAGTTAGCATTGTCACTTACATTTTAGATGCAATATGGACCGTTTTTCTTTCATTTCAGCAGCGAAAATAGTTCCAAACAAAGATCACAACAGAAACGTAATGCATCTCACAGCAATAGCATGTTACTGAATTCAGCGTTTTGAATGAATCGGTTGAATCAAAGATTCAATGACCTATTCGTAAATAGACCACCTAATTCTTGAATGAATCATCCATCTGAACGAATCGACTCAATGACTGACTCATTAAGACGGTCACCTGCTGCCACCTACAGGTGGTTTAGTTTCATCTTTCCAACATTTCTTTTTTGTATATTCAAAAATATTTTTAAATATCTCATAACATTATTTAATGCAGGTGTAAATTATGTAATTTGATTCATAACAGCCCTATAGTGTCTTATTCTAATTTAAATTATAGATCAAATTTAAAAATATAAAATGAAAGCTGAACCATAGCCTATATTTAATAAGATTATGGAAAAATGCCCTTTATAAAAAGTTAAAAATATCACAAATATGCATATTTAAATATGTCAAAGCTGATTGAACACTGGTGAGAATAATGCTTTAAAATAGATTATATTTGCAAAATAAAAAAAATCCGGACAAGCTAATTTTTTACTCGGACAAGTGTATGACAGATTTACTTGTCCGAAGGACAGGCATGTGAACAGGCTTAATGTCGAGCCCTGCATATCAAAGTTACAAATAAAGTCTTACAGTATTATGCAGGTACAGAAATTTAATAATTACATGTAAAATAACACTATCTGGTTCAATGCATAAATTAAATATAGATTAATCTTTGTTAAAGCTGTGTTTATTTTATTTTTTGTTTAACATTAATGACATGGACAGCAGCAGGTATTTATAGGCTGCTGTCACTTTAAGGATCCAATATATAGTTAGCCTACACATCCAATTTCTTTCTCAACTGTTACCGTTCACTTAAGACATAACTGACTGTGTTTACGAGAATACTTGCTGAGACAGGCATATCTGACATAATTTTGTGTGTATTTGTCTGTTCATGTTTGCGGAGATGCAAAAGAGGAATCAATTGTGTGTATGTGTGTCTGTGTGTGTGAGCGCACGCTTCAAGGGAGTTCTCAATTGAGTTCTCTTTCGCATCTTGTTGCCCTTGAATGTGTAAATTGCAAGGCAAAACACGTGCAAAGATAAACTTTCACTCTATGATCGATGGTTAAATGTAGTAATTAATCCTAAAATCACATGCATTCCGAAACAGGGCCTGGTCCGTACGGATCCACTACGATTGTTACACCCCTAGAATGTAGTGAAAACACTATGTTTTGCATTGTTAACCATCACTTTCAGGCAAAATTGTGTTAATTAATTCTTTGAGTTACATTATAGTGGTTTAATATTTTATAACTTGTTAACTATTTCCTTTTTGTAAAAGAGAAAATTAGTAAAATCATTTATTTTTGTGAATTTTGATTTATTTTGAAATATTTCAATATTTCTCAGATACTATTTGAGAAAAATAAATGGTGAAAACCACAGAACAGAGGGGGAAACGTAAAAAGAGAGAGGCAATCTGGTCAAAAATGAACTTTGCCCATTGACTCCAGAAATAGAGGGGGCTTTTAAAAATGAAAACCTCCACAACAAAGAGCCCAGCAGACTGTAGCGTTCTCTCCAATCCCCATGAAAGTACTCAGCAAAAGCCACCTGCTAACACATTCAGCACATCAAACACTTGTCTGTTGTCATTCACATCAATAGAGGCTTGAAATTGGGCATTTCTGCGGCTGCGGTGCATTATTAGGACTTTTTGTGATTAAAGATTGGGCATCGCTGTAGGTCTGAACTCAACAGACAAGTTTTTTATGATGAACATGAATCCAAATATACTGAAATCAACTAAAGCCTTTTTCTGCTTAATTTTTTCCCTCGTCTTACTGTGTAACCATCTGTGGTCTTACTGTGTAACCATCTGTGGCTCATCCTGAAGGCTCTTTGACACATCTGTACTTGAATGATGGAGGACTTGTCTTGACTTCATAGCAGCTTTAATTGTCTGACTGACATGTAAAGCAACAAATCACAGTTTGTTTTGTTCAGCATCATGTTTAGGGTCGTGAAAATGTGAACTTGATGTCCCTAACAGACCGATGTGTAAAACTCTTGGACGTATTTTATAGAGTCTACCGCAAACTTTACATACTTTTGAAAATCCAGCATTTAGTTGATCCTAACAAACGCTCATTGTCACGTTGTAAACTTGACGGCTTGTTTCTTCCATAAAGGAGTTTGGTGTCACTGCATCTTTGTTTCCAGGTGGACCGTTAAAGAATGCGACACCTGCGTCTCCCAAACATCCCGTAGAATTCAACCAATTAGATGACGACTTCGAAAATCCTGAAGTGTTTCCAGTTAAGTGTGTCATATGCATCAGATGTTCAGCAAGCAGTCCGTGGATGTGCCGTCTGAGGCTGAGACAAACGGAGGGACATGCTACAAGGGAGGACATGCTTGGGGCGAATTATCGTCAGACAGTGATGCATGACCAAAAGGAGAGGGGATACGAGGTCGGGTGAGAGTGACAAAATCACAATTAGAAACCCCAAAAATATGAAAGGTCACATAGCAATGACATTTCTTGAAACAAAACTGTGTTTGTACAACTGCACTACTGGCCTATTTTGACTCAGCTGTTCTGACATGTTAGGGATAGTGTCATTGGTAATACACGTTTGGCTCGCAGTGCGCAGGCATCACTGCGGTTATGACAGATTAAGAACGCAGGCTAAACAAGCAAAGCCAAGTAAGAGCCGCTGGATCAAGACCTACAAGTGTAAGCCGCAGCACCCACAACAAGGCCAATTCATCATCAACGCAGAGATAAACAGCTCTTGATTGGACGCATCAAACTAAATGAGGATTACATTTGCATAACGATAAATGATACGGCACGAATAATAGGATTAGCGTGTTGCTAGCCGTGATTTCACCATCTTTTTTTATGCTATGATGAAATTCTCTGAGGTTTGCTCAAGGAGGTAAAGCATGTGCATTAGAAGAAGATGTAATTACTTCCAATAAAAAGGAATATTTTACAGTAAAATGCTATAGTGAGACAGCTTGAGCCAACCCTGAAAAAAACTTATAATTGCTGAAATCTCACTAAGAAACTGTATGACATCTCATTAGAACAGTTTCAAACAAGCCATAAGTGTTGCTTTCCGAGGGGAATACTTTCACACCAATCTGACAAGATATTTAAAAAAACACTTATGGAAGTCACTACAGAGGATATATTTTGATGCATATTTTGATGCAAAACAGCCCAGGGAACATCCGTTTGCGACCGTAGGAAACTAAACACTGGCCGTTGTAGACACTGATTAAAACAAAAAGAAACGTGCTTTTAGTCATTCTTCCAAGCAAATAATACATTCTTGAGAATTTAAGACTTACTGAGATTATTAAACTATATTAGAAATAAATCTAAATTATTCAATCTTTTTTTATATTGCATTAGGCATCATGAACTAATGACAAACACTTTTTTAACAACATTTATTTAAAATAAAATACTATTATTCATTGTTAATTCATGAACTATTAATAATACATTAACTATTTATGCAGCTTAAATGTAAAACAAAATATTAGAATATGTCAAAATTAAAATGATTAACCAATGATTAAATTCTGTAAAATGTAAAAAGTGCATTCCTTAAAGCCATTAGGTATCATGATTTAACAAAGTTTAACCTTTTTGTAAAAGGGTTGCAGAAAACTGAAGAAAAATCAAATACCAAGATAATATTTCAAGCTGCTGTGCTCTGAAGAATAAAAGTCATTCTGGCAGTGGCAAACGTGTCCTTGCTATTCAGCAGAATCAGTTGATGGTTCATAAGCTAATGACCATATCTTCCACATTTTGCTGAAGCAAAGTTCTGACAAAATTAGGTAATTATGCCTCTAAATGTCATCATGAATTTCACCAATTTTCCCAGCTGGCTTAAAGAAGCAGCCCTCTGCAGTAATTTGAAGCTTGTACTTTGTTCCAGAGAACAGCTAAAAGACCACATCTTAATTTATGCCTGTGGAAACCTCCAAGGCAATTCTGCTATTCAGTTTGCTTGACTCGGTCCATATAACTAAAAACACAATAGTGAAGAATATTAATCTATATAATGCAGCCTGTATGCTCTCATAAAAGCAATAAGCTTGAGACATACCTTATGTAATGCTGCTGCATTATCCTGCAAACAGAGATGAACTTTAAGGCAATTTAATTCTCTATGGACAGACAACCAGAATGACTAATGTTCTTGAACTGAAACTGTAAGCCTAATAACATAAAATACAACATGACAACACGCTCAAACTACCTACGATATATTGCCCCTTTTTCTGAAGTAAGCAGAAAAAAAAAAGAAAAGTTTTTTGCACACTTGGCGGAAACATTATATTTTAAAGGGTTAGATCACCCAAAATTGAAAATTAGACCATGATTTACAATATCAAGTCATCCTAGGTGTATATGACATTCTTCTTTCGGACTAATAAAATCTGAGTTATATTTAAAATGGCCTGGCTCTTCAAAGCTTTATAATGGCAGTGAATGGTTGTGTCGTTTTTGAAGTCCATAAGTGCATCTATCCATCATATAACTGTTCCACATGGCTAAGGGGGTTAATAAAGACCTTCTGAAGCGAAATGGCACGTTTGTGTAAGAAAAATATCCATATTTAAAACTTTATAGACTAAAATAACTAGCTTCTTATAACTGACTCACTAACTTGTGCTAAAAGAGTAAACCCTGACGCGATGTATAGGAGCATTGCACGCTTTGACACCTCTCGCGGATAGGGCTGGGCAACAAACTCAAGCCCCTCTCCTTTTTTATCAAAATCATCCGCCATTTCTCGTTAAAAATTCTCGTTTTAGACTTCTAATTCATGACCGTTGTTTTGCTCTATTCTCTGCGCCTCTGCTTTCGTCAATACGCATGCGTCAAGGGTTACTCTTTCATCGTAAGTCGCCTTGCGTACCACTGACTGCCGGAAGATAGTTATTTTAGTCTATAAAGTTTTAAATATGGATATTTTTCTTACACAAACACGCCACTTCGCTTCAGAAGGCCTTTATTAACTCCCCGCAGCCGTGTGGAGCAGTTATATGATGGATAGATGCACTTTTATGACCACGGAGTAGGCCTGCACGATAAATCGTTATAAAATCGCGATCTCGATTCACCCTGTTCACGATTTAATTTTAAAATGACTTCGATTAAAAAAATAATTATTATTTATTTTGAAAGGACCACTCTCAAAGTTCAGGGCTTCACCCTCAGCCAATGACAAAGCGCCTTTTAGTCACGCATTTCACTCGTCAGTTCAGGGCTTCACCCTCAGTTAATATAATTCCAAGGATTATAAAAAGAAGATATGGGGTAAAACTATTATAAACTAGCCGTGTTCCGTCGAGTGCAACTTCCTTCCCTTCACAGCAGCAGCGCTGTCATTTCTCCCTAAACCCAAACTTAACGTCAGAATCAGTGATTGTTGTAAAAGGCAGTGTCTACTGTTGCTAAAATGCAGGACGTGTTTGGTGATAAAAAGAGCTATTAAATGCACAATAATCCACAGAAGAGACGCTGTTTCCAACTTCAAGGTGGCTTGCGTGTGTGTGCGTGCGTGCGTGCGTGTGTGCACGTGCACGCATGCTGTGTGTGAAACGGACCGACTTGCACATTATACATTAGGCTTCATGTGCCATCAAATCCATCAAATACACAACATTTAGACTATGTCAAAATGACCGGATTGGAGAGCAGTCACTTAAACACAGTTTATGTCTTAAATGGCCGTAAATGGTTTGGAGAAATGGGAGAATATGATATTATTAGATCTGCATTCGGTCTTAAAGGGGCAGCGTCTAATAAACCTGCTGACGATTGAGCCATTAATGCGAATCAAACAAAATGCAAAGAGAAAGTATGCCATACCCACATAACTCCAGTAGGAGCAAGGAAATAACAGAAGCCATTGCTTACCATCTAGCAAAAGATATGGTTCCAATATACAACGTAGAACGTGACAGATTTCTAAAGATGATCCATACATTGGACAAACGCTACTCAATACCATCCTGCAACTATTTTGAATGTTGTATGACGTTTCAATTTAGCCTATTTAGAGCCATATTCAGCGCAGTGCGTTAAATTTATATTTTTGGTAACCTAGTTGAATTGCCAGTTGAATGCTAATTGTACAAAAGGCAAGCAGTTAAAGAGTGTTTCTTCTTTATTCATTGAAGCCTCTATGTTTACAGGCTTGTGGTGATGTGCAATCTTCTATGTGCCAAAACAAATATTTTTGGTACTGCCAATTTGTTTTGTCATGGTTCATGTGTGCAATAAAAAAATTACACTTCCTGAGAAAAAAAATTGTTGCAGAGAATCGTGATATCAATTCTAAGCAAAAAAAATTGTGATTCATATTTTTCCCAGAATCGTGCAGGCCTACCACAGAGAGAAAAAAAACAGAGTTGAGGGCACCTTAAGCATTTAAAAAACAACCCTAACCCTATATAACAACAAACTGACAAAACGAGGGAGAAACGCGGATATTTGCAATACATTTAAGAGCACTCTCTGAACAAATGACACACATCAGTTTAACACAGAAAGAATAAAGCAGTTACTTTTTTGCCCATTCTTCTTTGAATTGTCAGTTTATTTCTTAACTTACATCATTCATTGTCTTTTGTAAAGCAGAATAGTCCATCGTGTAATCGCAGTCGTGATCAGGATAGTGGTTGTTTCAGTGTAGCCTAATCAGTGCACATTTCATTTGAAGAAGACGTGATGAAATATGTGCGCAGACACGCTTCTGGTTCATGTTTAGAGCACTAGAGTATATGAAATATGTCCATAAAAAACGTAAACACGCTCGCTCCGGTCTATATATGTGCTATATGATCCATGTGGTGAGCGTTGTTAATCTCATCGTGGCGCTCCGCGCAGAAACCGCTCTCTCTTGCACGCTGCGTGTAGTTTGAATTCTCCGCTATAATCAAGGGCTGAATCCGAAATCGCCCCCTATAACCTCAAATAGGCAATTATTTGGAGGGGACAGCACTTTGTAGTGGTGTCCGAAACCATAGTGGACGTTATTGAGTGCACTCATTCTATCCCACATCGCACCGCAATAACGAGTGTACAGCCGATGTAAGTTACACACAGCGGTTGTCCGACTTCACGCACTCGTTTTCATTCTCTCCTTCAAATAAAGTGATAACGTAGGGAATAGTGAATGAGGGTATAGGGGACGATCTCGGATTCAGTCATAGGCTGTAATGCGATCTCTCTGACTGCTCTCACTCAAACAGTGCAACAGTGAAATGGGTCCCCTCTCAAACAATGATGCGCTGCGCCGCATTCAGAACGTTGTTTAAGCGACATATACCGGTATTGCGGTATCATCAAATTTCATATCAAAACAAAATAAATACCGGTATTCGGTATGAACCTTTAACCTTTTTCAACAAAACTATTTTAGATGTACTCACCCCTCTTGGCTTTGGCTTGTTGCACCCTCCATATTGTTTTGTGGATCTCAAAATTGTAGTTAGCTGGCAAAGTCTTAATTGCCTCATTGAGCTCTGGATCTTTAAGGATCTCATCAGGAATCTGATTTGCCACTCTCCTCGGTGCTCGCACTAGATTAAAAAGACAATATGAGAGTTAATTCATCTAATTTGCTTAAGAAGTTGTTGTAAGCATCACTGAACTCAAGTGCTTTTAGACCCCGTTGTGCAATGTACAATATGGCCAATTGCAAATTGCCTTAGCAAGTACCAATAAGAATCTAATTTCATTTTTATGAGAAATTGATTGGGGTATAGCCTATATAATAAGACAAGGAAAGCCCATGCAATCATTTCTCAGATCCAAAAATTCATCAGCACACAAATCAATCAGCACAGTCAGGACAGCAGCTAAACTGACAGGTCAGCCATTAGCAAAATGAGTCTGTCAGTGATATTCATTCATTTTTGAAGTCTACGACAGACAGGGTCATCTGTAATGTAAGCTCAGGCAAGTTTTAATGGCTATATCTTTTTATACAGTACCCCAAAAAAACACACATAAAATTACAGTAGACGTATTATGATGCAACAAAATGAACACTAGTGCAGTCAATTGGTTTTAGAAGTCACATAAATAGTGAACCAGTGTGTAGGCTTGCTGCGGTAGTCAGTGTTGCGGCTACACAGCGGCACCGTCCCACTGTTGTTTTAATCTTTTTTTATATAAAAACCATTTAGTTAAGTTGGATAATGGATGCTTAAATTGTAAACTGAAATTGTCTGCTCAGAGTCGCAGCAGAGTGCAGCAGGAGTCAGATTTAACTTATTACATGATGAGAGTAAAGAAAGATGACTGACAGGACGATGGCGGAGGATTTGGTACACAAAAGATCTTGAGAAATATATTCTCTTGTAAAATGTGCAGTCAGTACCGCTGCTCCCTATACACAGTGCGTGTGATCACGAATTTGAAAGCGAATGTGAAAAAGCGCACATTCAAAATCAATTTCAATACCTCGTATATTGATAGTGGTTCCCTTATGCCCGCAAATTATACACAATGTGTTATTGGTAGTATCAGTTTTGTCAAGTTTATTTGCAGGTGTGAAAATGTCCTCACCGTGACATCCCTAACTGTGTGTAGATAATGGCTTTCAATTGATGGTAGTATAGAGAATGTGAATCTACATCACACCGAGTTACTGATACTGAAATTAATACCGATACCCACACCTTTTGTTTTATTTTTGCCTTTAAATTAAATATTCACATTCTCCATGGCATTGTTTGCAGGGAAGAGAAGCTATTTTATTTCATGGCATGATAATTTGATCATTTGTTTTCACTGTAGTTTTGCACACAGTAACACGCTGGGCGCTCGCTGCTGATTCAGCTGACACACGGTAGAAATGTCCAAATAAAAATGTGTTCAACAAGCTGAAAGAAGTCGAGGCATTTCTTTGTTCACTCCAAAAAAAAAGCTGTTGAACGAATTTAAGTAAACAACTTCTCATCACTGGCATTAGCACAGTTACAGCTCATTGAGAACAGCAAACTTAGCCTATCAGGTAGCCACCTGCAGCCTAACCACAAGGTCTACACTTCAGCATAAAGGTAACCTCAAAAATCGACACAATTATTAATGTATAATATAAAATAATACATTTAAATGTCAAATATAACATCAAACTTTAACAGGTCTTTCCCTTTACTAAAAACACACATTAAACAGCACTTCATTTCAATATTTTACTAATTTAATTTAATTTAACGTAATAAAATTGAGTGCAAATGGCAATTTAGCATAAAAAACCTAAAGATTTGTGTTGTTTCAGCTTATGAGCAAACAGAATCAGTTTAAGGGGAAAGGAGCTAGCTTTTGAAAAAAAAAGTATACTGTTTTTTTAGGTCAATTTATGAAGTCTGTGTGGTTTTTACATTAAAAAACATCATAATGAATAAGTAATAGCCTATTGTCTACCCTGGTTTTGAGCCTAGCTCTTGAAACGCTCAGTTTTTTTATGGGCGTGCCGCCTTGAAGACTTGTAAGTAAACACCAACTGCTGTGATTGGATAACAGTTTTGCATATTATAATTAGCTTTGACTCCAACAACCCTCTACAATGCGAGTAAAACACTTGCATATGCGAGTAAATCGTCACTCTGGGCGATTAAATAATATCTATCATTAGCCATTGGCTAATACATACATATACATATTTATTAGGGATGCAACAATACAGTTAGTCCACGGTTCAAAACATACCTCGGTTTTTAACCACGGTTTTCGGTTCGGGTCTGATGGCTTGTCACATCAGTTTTTTGCTATTCTATTCTTAGGCGACAGGAACCGCAAGAGTTTAAGGAGAAAAAAGACAATTTTTTTATTGCAATACTCTTTCTTTATTTTACGTAAAATAATTGAAAAATCTTACTTAAACTTAAAACTTTACTTAAAAAAAAACCTTGTACACATTCATAGTGTATTGTATAATATAAAATAAATATATATAAAGATTTACACTGGCAGCTCAGAGCTGTACAGCAGCATTTAAGTATGAGATTGAATGAATAAATGTAAAAATAAAACACTACATAGACTTCACTATAAAATATACATTGATTCTTATTAAAGCTGCTGTATTAATTTTTCAGTCAAGAGCAGTGAGTGATTTTCTCTGTCTTTTGTTGTTGTATTAACATTAAAGGGATAGTTCACTCAAAAATGAAAATTCTGTCATCGAGAAATGAATACAGGTTTGGAACAATATTAGAGTAAATAATGACATTATTTTAGAGGTGAACTGTCCCTTTAAGGACAGCGTGTTCACTATAGGCTGCACTGCTGTCAATTTAAGACGTGCATCTAATATACAGACACACGCCGATTTGACTTTCACTTTAGACATAACCGACTGTGTTTATGTTAACCTTGTGTGTATTTGACAGTATTAGCGCAGTAAGAAGACAACTTAGTCCAGTGATCATGTGTTTGACGTGTTAGTGCGCGCGCTCGGAAAAAGGCATGTTAAAAACGTGCATAAGCATTAAGGATGCGAATGAAATGTTTAACCGGCAAGGATTTAAAACACATGCAAATAATGAACTTTCGTGATTGTGAATAACTATAGTGTTCCGTGAGTATAACTCTGCCACTAACGTGTCATGTGAATGTATGTCACGTTGCTCAGTATATTGGGATGGCGGCAATTGATAGAATTTGTAGAAAAATAATTAATTAAATGCAAAACCGACACAAAAAACGCAATTCACAAGCACGTATTGAATCGTGAATGCCGTACCGAACGGTTCAATATTATATTGAGAATTGTGGCATTCCTATATATATATATATATATATATATATATAATATTTGTAGCATAATATAATATAATAAAGTATATCAGTCTGGCGACTAAACAAAAAAATGTACTAGCCAAAGGCGATTCTATTGCCAAGGTGTGCGTAGAGGGTTGGTACATGTGGGAATTGTTTTGAAAATGGCAACCGGAATGATTCGCCCACAGGGCTCGCAATATGTCTTTATCAAACAAACATAAGGATTCATCTCTCATCCACCCGCAATTATTTTGTATTACTTGCAGTCAATTTTATTAATTCCAGTCTCTTGTTTACAAACGAATCCACAGTGAAATGAAGTGAACAAACGTGCAATGTCTTCTCCACGTGAGCTGGATCTTCATTAAAAATCTAATTCAACCATGCATTCCTAATATTGGAATCCGAATGAAGTTTAAGCTGCATGTTTATTGCTTGGAAGTTTGATCCGGTTTAGCTCCCCGCACGTAGGCCTAATACGGTATTTATCTATGTCAGGCACGAGTCGGTGGGCAGGGCTACAGAATTAGGCGTTCATCTTGAGGCGGTGTTTCACTGTACTCTGACGTCCCGGGGATGCACATTCGCAGATCTCTCGTTTGCTGAGCCAGCGGTCAACAAAAGCTTTTCTTTGAATAACATATTTCTCAATTCATAACCCCTTTAAATGTAACTGAAGTTTTATTGTTGTCATTGTAAATATTCACTTTCCCATGGCCATGGAGGAGAGGGTCACATTCAGTGGACAGACTTGACCCTGTTTTTTCTATATTAATTTCAACACATGACAACCAAAATCAAATCCCTAGAAGGTTGTTACTTGTTAAACCAAACAAAATACAAAGCTTTCAAAAACACTCAGCAAAGGGATTATTTTATTGATTATTTAATTGAGTTGAGTGGTATGCAGTGGGTTTAATAATTAATAGATTTGCCATCTAATTTGCCATCTTTGTCTTCTCACCACCCCTCAACCTGCTTCCCTTAGGTTTTTTTTGCACAGAAAAAAGCTAAAAAACACATTACATTGTCCAGTTTTCTCCCTGAACGATACTATGGCAATTTTTTTTATGCAACATGAATGACCGACAATGGCAACATTTTTTTGACAGTCACACCACTATAGTTTAGGCGCCATATTAGGAGGATCACTTCCTTTATGAGATGAATGCAGTTACCCGGAACATACATTGTCTATAAAAGCTTCAAGGTCCAATTTGTGGAACGCCAGTTTTACGACAGAAACTTACACAATGAATAAAGAAAAAACAGCTACAAGAAAAAGGAACTGAAAAGGTAAGGGGATGGAATATGACACCAGAGCATCCACCCGAGTTGAAATCGCGTTCCGGAGGCGGTCAGAGCACCGGCAACATGTGAGAAGTAAAAAAATGTAAGGGTACGCTACAGATTACAAAAAAAGTTCTCGGTATAATTGTGATTTGGTTGTAAGCAAACAACTATTTTAATAAGTGTAATACATTATGACAAAATGTATTTACATATTTACATAAAATAATAATAGTGCGCTATTTAAAGCCAGAAGGTCAAAGGTTCAATGCTTTTTATGATTTGCCCAGTACAACATATGCATTAGCAATAAAAACAAATTAGAATCATTCCAGTATTTCTTATCATAATATCAATTTTCAGCCAAAAACAAAGCAATGTTTAGGCAAGAAGCCTTACAAAGTGTTTAGATATTTTTTGTCAGTGAATATTTCTTTATACAGGCCTAACAGTTTTGAAAACAATGAGGATGGGAGAGGAAGAGGACAGACATGTAATCTTAAACCATCATGACTGATGACAGCACATGATAACATGCTCGTTTATCACAAGCCCACTGCAGCCTAGTGATGAGTGAAGCGATAGCTAAAGAAACACCGAAAATCACTTTAATTTACAGACAAAAACGGTACTGATGTCAAAAGAAAACACCTTCCAAAACATATAATTAATGTCCTGTCTTATTTTATGTAAAGAGCTAATTGAAACAGGAAACAGTCAAATTGAAAAGGAAGCATGAAAATATCAAATCATTGTTTTGACACACATAAACTACAATTTATATAATTAATCGTTTTAGGTGCATGAAACCAAAATAAAAACTCCTGCTAAATAAACACACGTGCTATTTGACGAAGAGATATCGCCTCTGTGACAACTAGCCCCAGGCACACATACTACACTTTAGATCACGAAAGAACATTTCAGATCAAATATGTCAGATTGACAGCAATGTAACCCATAAGACACAAAATATATTTCACATAGATAGCATTAGACAGAATTAGCGACCACAGATTGATCGCGACGTTACTTTAAAAGACAGTTCTGGATTTTAACAGCAGGCAAACATCGCAATCGCAACCCCAACACGAAGAACTATTAAGAAATCCAACTAATAATACTCACCATTAGGTTTTTTCGCAGTGAGCACTTCAATCTCGCCAGTGGGAGCCGCCATCTTTCCCCAAACAAGTGCACGTGGAGTGGAACAGGCATTACTCATCGAACACAGAGCAGATCTGAGTAAATCAAATGTCGATACCATAGATGTGAACGATGTCTTGAGGGGAAAGGAAAAAGTTTGCTGACATTTTTTGATGCCAAGGACCCAAGAAGGACCCCTTTCCTAAAATAAAACGGCGACTATACAGTATATTCACATTTATAAAAAAAAAAAAAAAAAGATTTCCCAAATTAAATAGGCCTAAATTGCTTTAATATTGTCATTGTACAAATTAAAGTGTAATGACTTTGTTTTATATTTAAATTTTTGATTTATATATACAGTAGCCGGTCAGGAATCCATGCATTAGCCTATCCTCCAGTATTTATGCATAGTCTGAAACTAAGTATGTCGTCATTTAACAAAATCAAGCTTTCTAAACACAAACAGGGTCGGTGCTTAGGTGTTGACATTCTCACAGCCTGCAGTCTCCTCATTAATCAAATTTATAAAGAGTCTTTCATGACTCCTCATCTCCATCTGTGCTTTCTCGCCTGGTGTGTCTGCCTGTGAATGGAGACAGAAGTGCTATAGCTTGAGTCATCAGTCTCCTTCACAGTGAATGAATCAGTGGTTTTAAGTGTTCCTGTGTCTCAGATACATGTACAAAATACACACAGAGGTGAAAGGGCAAAATACATTTAAACAAAAATAACACTTCATCTTGGATAAAGATACATTTATTTTAATAGGTTATATAAATAAATAAATTTAAAAAAATCAAAAGACATATGGCCCAAATGGCAGGCTTTTAATATGTTATGACCTAACCTTTTTTTAGTAGTGGTATTTTAACATAATTTAAATAATTTACATATTACAATATGAAATACATTTTGTTTAGGCCTATATGTGTGTGCACTGTGCGTACTGTATTCTGACACCTTTCTATCAGAACCAGCATTAACTTCTTGAGCAATTTGAGCTCCAGTAGCTCGTCTGTTTGATTGGACCACATGGGCCAGCCTTCGCTCCCCACGTGTATTGGTGAGCCTTGGCCGCCCATGACCCATGTTCACCACTGTTCCTTCATTGGACAGATACAGTCCGCAGACGGGAACACCCCACAAGAGCTGCATGTTTTGGAGTTGCTCTGACCCAGTCGGCTCAAACTGTGAAAGAATGGTTAGGAGGGAGCATGAAGAATCATTTCCACACATGAATTGGCACCTCTCAGAACTTAAATTCATTGACAGTCTTTGGGACGTGCTGGAGGAGACTTGACAGAGTGCTTGACTCTTGCATTGTCAATATGATCTTGACCAAAAATGAATGCACCTCTTGATGAAAATAAATGCTGTGATGTCATGTGCATCCATTTTTGGTCCAGATCTTGTATTGACAATGCAAGAGTCATCCTGGAATATGGCCATAATGTGTAGTCCTACATGGTTGTTTAAGAAATGAAAAGCTACATAGTCCATCAATTAGGGTTGGAAGAACTGTGCCAAACATATATAACATACATATAAATCACTGCATGAATGATCGTATCATTGACTCTTAAGTATTTGCCTATTTAAATCCAAACAGAAACTTTTCTTTTGGCCTAACAGTGTATACACAGTATATGTGACCCAAGGCCACATAGGGCATTTTTTTTATTTCTACAAAGCATAATGAAATAAAACTGTGAACGAAAAATCTAAGTCTAATTCTAGTTGGGAAATATTTGCATTAATTAGCGTCAAATATATTGTTACACAAAACCAGTCATAAGGGTCAATTATTTCAATTGAGATGTATACATCATCTGAAAACAAAATAAATAATTATTTCTTTATCTAATTTGTTAGGATATGACAATATTTGGCCAGGAAAATCTGGAATCTGAGTGTGCAAAAAAATCTAAATATTGAGAAAATCGCCTTGTTGTGCAAATGAAGTTATGCAAATGAAGTCCTTACCAATGCATACATTATATATATTTACAAAGGGAAATTTACATAATATCTTCATGAAACATGATCTTTACTTAATATCCTAGTGATTTTTGAATAAAAGAAAAGAAAAATCGATAATTTTGACACATTGTATTGTTGGCTATTGTCATAAATATACCAGTGAGACTTATGACTGGTTTTGTGGTCCAGGGTCACTTATTTATACACATTACTGTACAAAAGTCTTCGGCGCGCTAGTATTTTCACCCAAAAATGTGTTTAAGCCATTATTTATGTATTTTGCTATAGTGTGTCAGTAGGAAATATCAGTTTACATTTTCCAAACATTCCTTTTGCCATTAATTGTAATAATCTAGTGAGATTTTTGTATGCACAAGGAGTCTGACAACAGCTGGTATGCTCCACAAGGAGATCTGGTCTCACCATCATCAACTCTGTCTGTGATTACATGAAGAAACAGAAATAACTGAGACAGACTAAATCCAGAAGAACTGCGGCAACGTCTGCAAGACACTTGAAGAAACCTTGCAAAGCTACCTGAAAAATGATGTGTGAGTGTACCTGGATAAAAGCTGTTTTAAAAGCAAAGGGCGTCAACCCTAATATTGAATTGATTTAGTTCATAGAAGTTAACTGATAAATAAAATCTATTTATGACATTATTTTTTAAAAGCATTCTCACTTTACAGCACTACAACGTGTCACATGGCTTTGCAGGTATATAGGTTTCTTCAAGCGTCTTTGAGACATTGCCACGTTTCTTCTGGATTTAGTCTGTCTCAGTTAT
Source organism: Gobio gobio (assembly GCF_949357685.1). Lineage (NCBI taxonomy): Eukaryota > Metazoa > Chordata > Actinopteri > Cypriniformes > Gobionidae > Gobio > Gobio gobio. The sequence continues at coordinate 30,881,864 of NC_137114.1, read as the reverse complement.
TTCTGTTTCTTCATGTAATCCCAGATGGTCTCAATGATGGTGAGATCAGATCTCCTTGTGGAGCATACCAGCTCTTGTCAGAATCCTTGTGCATACAATAATCTCACTGGATTATTACACTGAATGGCAACAGGGATTTTTTGAAAAGACACACTACAGCAAATAATATAACTATCTTAAAACCATTTTTGGATGAAAATACTAATAGCACTGTAAAATCTAATTAGTTAGACTTACTTTTAAAAAAAGCAAACTGATTGCATAAAAAAACAAGTAAAGTGAAATAGGAATTGTATTGTGCTAACAAATGCTTTGTTAGTATAGTTCACTTACACAAGAGTTCTAGTTACTAAAAAAGAACTGTAGAGTACATTATCTTTTACTTTAGATTTACTTTTGACTTAGTATAGGTATTGTTGTGTTTTGCATGCTGAATATTGAAGTCTGTGTATGTGACTGCAAGATATTGTTACAAATATAGAGGGATTATATCAACCCAATTAAAAGTTTCACAAATTGTTTATTCATAAGCGTTGGCAGTAAAATTGTAAATGATCATTACGACATAAAGGGAAATATTACATAGGTTAATTTTAAAAGTGACCTTAAAGGGATAGTTCACCCAAAAATGAAAATTACCCCCAAGTCATCCTAGGTGTATATGACATTCTTCTTTCAGACGAATAAAATCTGAGTTATATTACAAAAGTCCAGGCTAATCCAAGCATTAGAATTGGATTCATAGTTGCTCTGTTTGTGAAGTCCATAAAAAGTGCATCTGTCCGTCAAATAACGTGCTCCACGCGGCTCCGGGGTGTTAATAAGGCCTTCTGAAGTGAATCGACGCGTTTGTGTAAGAAAAATATTAATATTTATAACTTTATCAAGTAAACTTTGAAAGTGAAACTCAAGTTGCGTGTGATGTCATGACGAGCGTACCTGGTCGCATTAGTCTTTCATTCGGCAGGGTAACTTTCAACAATTTTTCCATAAATTGAACAGGGAAGGCGGTCGGTCGAAAGTTTACTAGATAAAGTTTTAAATATGGATATTTTTCTTACACAAACGCATCGATTCGCTTCAGAAGGCCTTTATTAACACCCCAGAGCCGCGTGGAGCATGTTATTTGATGGGCAGATGCACTTTTTATGGACTTCAAAAACAGAGCAACTATGAATCCAATTCTAATGCTTCACTCTAAAAAAAAGGCTCGTAATCATAGGGGAACCTTTTTTAGTGCTATATAGCACCAATTTTGGTTCTTCAGCGGTTCTTCAGAGGTGCTATATAGCACCTTAGTCAAAGAACCGGTGAAGAACCTCTGAAGAACCGCTGAAGAACCTCTGAAGAACCGCTGAAGAACCACTGAAGCACCAAAATTGGTGCTATATAGCACTAAAAAAGGTTCCCCTATGATTACGAGCCAAGAACCATTTTTGGTGCAAAATAGAACCTTTTTTTTTTTAGAGTGTTGGATTAGACTGGACTTTTGTAATATAACTCAGATTTTATTCGTCTGAAAGAAAAATGTTATATACATCTACACTCTAAAAAAAAAAGGTTCTATATGGCACCAAAAATGGTTCTTGGCTCGTAATCATAGGGGAACCTTTTTTAGTGCTATATAGCACCAATTTCGGTGCTTCAGTGGTTCTTCAGCGGTTCTTCAGAGGTGCTATATAGCACCTTAGACAAAGAACCGGTGAAAAACCTCAATTTTTTGTTGCATCGCTGGATCAATAGTAACAGAGTTATAACAATATGAATGTTCCAAGTGCCCAAACAAAGTGAACACTCATCACCATAATGGTGAGCTTTATTTTTTAATTTTTTTGCTTCACAAAATGGCATTCAAACCAATCAATTAATCTTAACTTGGGTTTTCTAAGTAAACAAGGAATAGTATGTGAATAGTACAGATTACTAGATTTTTACAATTAAGTTAAGACATTAAGTAAAGTTAACTCAAAAGTCTTAGTTAGATCTTCGTTTTTGCACAGTAGGCTTCTGTATATACTAATATGTAAGCAAGGTTCCCATATTCAAGGTCTGACAGCCTACTAAGAGACAGAATAAAAAAAAAAAGAGAGAGAGAGAGAGAGAGAGAGAGAGAGAGAGAGAGAGAGAGAGAGAGAGAGAGAGAGAGAGAGAGAGAGAGAGATTTATAGAGAAGCTATATTTAAGCTATAGAGATTTAATCGAGCTCAACACAAGAATATATCAAGCACTAAACCAACACATGGTAATTTCAGATTATTTTCGGGAGAGAAAGAGAGAGGGAGAACAGTCCATAGACAGTCCAGAACAGTGGATTGAGAGCCCTGAGGTAGGCTATCACAGGCACGCGCATCTCTCAGCTGGAGCGCATCATCTGTCCATTCCGCCACTCGACTCTCGAGCCACTCACACTCACCCCGCTCGATATGTGAAGGTGTAACGCTCATATATGTGATTTGTCCGTGTCCCGAGACCCGAAATATCTGGACGAAATGCTTTCAAAAAGGTGGATTGTTGGAGATTCTGTATGGAGGCAGCGGGACACCTCCCCATACTTCGGCGTAGAGTGTCTCTGAAGAGTGCACGAGAAGACCGTCACCAGAGTTGCCGCGGCGCGGATTGAGGACCATCTTCTGAATATACTCAACAATCTGTGTTTTAGAGGGATAGCCGAATTTCAAACGCGTCAGTATCTTACAACAAGAGCTTTTAGAGCATTTCGGATAACATACTACAGTAGCCTACTGCTTGTTTCGCGAGGGTCGCTGAGAGCTGAACTACACCACCAGGTGCCCCTGCTTAATCTATTCACTGGATAACAACAATTAATACTGCAGAATGTGTTCCTCTCCTTTTGGACTGCTCTCAGTTGCATCTTGCGAAATATTTGCTCGGGACCACACAGGATGAAATGGACATCAGCATCGCAATAAATTAGCCTAATTGAAATTCAGCGAGAAGTCTCCTCTGAGCTATAGGAGTACATACATTTATGTATTCTGATTAAACCAGACAGCGTTTGATAGATCGCTTGGCATCTCACTGACAGTGTGAAGTCTGGAATACAAGAATAAATGAACCTGAGTGGACAGACAGAGAATTAACAACATCCAACATGTTTAAACGGGGTAAGTGCAATTTACAACTTTTATCCCTGCTGTTTTAAAATAGACAGAAGTTGCATTTTAATTTTGAGAACATTTATACTTGCATATGTTTTTTAAATAAATAAAAAATAACAACGAGAATAAATAGTGTGGAATAACTACATGCTAGGGGGACATTTGTTATTTATACATTTATTTTAAATAAATCAATGTTTTTAGGTTTCTATTTGAGCTGTTCTTCGTGGCATACAGGGTTTTTTATTATATATAACGATGCTTGTTGCAGTATTTGCAAAAACTATTAAGTCTTATTTTAAATAAATGTAACAATTGTTTTTTTATACATACAAAAAATGATGCTTGTTGCAGTATACAAGGTTTTGAAAGTTTATGTAAAAGGCTGTTAAGTTCTACAGCCCTCATCCATGATCATCTTTCCAGAATCATGTGTGTCTGCCCCCGGGTAAGCTCAGCGTAAAGCAGATGTGTTTAAAATATTCATCATCATATCATGAAATATTTTCTTAAGATGCTAGTGGTGGGTGCCGCACTGCAGTTTATGGCCGGTTTTTCATCAGAAAGCATTGTGCTGTCTGCCTGGCTCCAATATATTTCTCTTGGTGGGTTAAACAGGTTTGGCTCAGACAGTCTGTCACAATTTATGGACATTGTTTATGATCAAATGATGAAGTGTAAGGAGTCAATAGTGAGATTAACTGGTTAGTGATGAAGCTGTCAGTTGAATGACCTGCAGACCTGCAAAGACTTGTCAGCTTGTTTTCACTTGATCGGTGATTTTCAGTCTTGCAGGGATCCTTATTTAACACACCTGATGTATATCGTCGGCTCTTTAGTAGAGGCTCCGAGACCTGAACAGGGTGTGTCAGATAAAGGGGACATCTAAAATGTGCAGTGCCAGGAACAAAAAAAAGACAACCCCTGCACTAGAACAATTCATATGTGATTAAACAGATCATAAATCTTACTGTTTAAAGTTCACTAGGACATTTCACTTGTGACATTTCACTTGCCCCCACTTTTAACCATCTCTGGATCTTTTGCATGGCACTATATGCTCAAGCTCTGAGGTTGCTGACTGCTATAATTGTGTAGCGAGTCAGTCTGGAAAACCGAATCTCCTTGGAGGAGGCCCAAAGCTTAACACAGAGACAATTGTGATTTCAATAGACTTGGCGTAGGAACAAAACACACCTATCAAGCCTCTCACCGGCACACTAAAAGACCCCTTATGAATGCCTGTGAGGAGCCTGTGGTGTAGATATGAGAACAGTGGGTTGGTTTTGAACTGATTTGGATCTGATTTTCATTTACCTCAAAGTAAACCGCTTTAAATGACTGACTATCTTTCTGGCGCTGTAGGGTTTTACCGTTTTACATCTCACCCATGTGTTACAACACACCTCAGGCTCCCCAATAAATACGACCTGTAAATTTCAACAAAATGGATACCACTGGCAACAATGGTCAACAGCAGCACAAATCATAAGGCCATCCTACAGAGTAACTGTGTTAGGTTTTTATTTGTTTGGTTTGGGTTTTAATTATGAAGAAAATTTGTTTTTAAAAGTCAGAAGAGTTGCTTTTAGGCTAATGAGGTTTCTTTGCTCTGTTGGGTATTAATTGGTCTTTCACTTCAGAGTGCATTAGAAATTACGGAAACATTCTGCAGCAGTTTTCTGTTCTGTGTGCCTATGACGCATAAATAGAAAACAGCAATAAAATAGATGCTTTGCACTGGTGTGACATTTTCCAGAAACGTCAGGCCTAACCATAGGTGTCATTTACACTGGGGACGCTGGAAATGGCTGAAATGGCTGATTTTGTCCCCACCAATTTTTGAAAGCATTTGCAACTTAAACAAAATAAACTATAACTGATTCTAAAATGACCCGAAAACATGCATGCGCCGATCAGTAACTTGAACAAATTCTTGACACAGTTTCTTCTTGTTCAAGTTATACATTCTCTCTCTGTGAACATGACAAACAGCCACACTGTTGAATCGGGTTTGTGACATTGCGTTGTATGCGATGTGTTTTCTTTTACATATGTAATGAATTTCAATGTAATCATTGACTTAACGTTCGGTTGAGCTGGTGTTGCAGGGACTTTTACATGTGCATTCGACATTGTTGAGGGTTTTATGCTAAGTATTTTCGTGTTGTTGACTGGCCTAAGCTATGCCCATTTTGATGCGCCGTTATTCAATATTTTTCCCGTCCAGCTGTAACGTTTTTTTCATCTGATCTTTTGTCCCCACCACTTTTCAACACAAACTGACGCCCCTGGGCCTAACTGGTTGTGTGGCTGTGACCTGCGTGCCAGTCTCAGCAGGGCTGTGCTGTTTCTGCTAGTAAGAGGTCCAATTTCCAGAATCTTTTCCCCTCAATTTCCTCCCAAACTAACTTAAACACACACAGGCATGTTATGGTCTTGGTTGATTTAACATAAAAGTGCAGACACACTTATCCTGCCCACCTCTTAGCCTGTCTCCTATTTTCTGTCTCTCTGTTTCTCTCCGCCTTCTGCTTGCACTTTACAATTTCTGACAGTTATTTAAATTGAAACATGTATATATGATTCTACATGGTATATTCAAATTTCCGATGCTTATCTGAAGGCAGTGCTTCAGACTATAATTGGTTTGTTGTGCTGAGTTGTCAGTATAGAGAATGGCCTTGTTTTAAAATTCAGCCTTGAAACGTTGTCAGGCTCAGAATTCCAGCCTGATCTACATCCGGTGGCAAATATATTCTGTGCTCGAGTTGATACGGTTCGAAAAGACAAAGAAAAAAAAAAAAAAAAAAACACCTGCAAGCAAACCAAGGAGATTTTTTCCCTGCAAAACCTCTGCAATGAAATGAGAGAAATAACTCTTTTGTGGATTAGCTATGATTATGCAGCTGTGAGTGGAGAAAGTCGGTATTCAGACATGATCCTAGACAATGTTGTTATGGGCAGATGGATGGAAGAGAGGAGAGCGGCAGTTGGTAAGCAAAAGAGGGAACACCTGTGGCCTGACACCACTCTCCTGCACAGCTGCTCATATTTCCCATTTCTGAGACCTTCACTCATCACCACAAACACCCCCAGACTGAAATACAGAGTAACTAGTGACAACCTTTACAGCCTGCACCTGCTCAGTTGTTATTTGGGCTACCCCTTATTATTTGTAATTTCCAGCACCAACCAAACCAAACACAATGACTGTTTTTAAACAGGTTTCTAAAAGACTTACCACATCCTCAAAAAAAACCTGACTCTTTAGGTCGTTTTTCAAGCACCTTATTACGACCTTTATTTACGCTTTTAAGTCATGCGCCCTCTAGTTGGCGTAAAAATAATGACAGTGTCGTGTTACGTTTGTCGTCATGAAATGACGTATGACTGTCGTTACCAATCAAAATGCGTGTTCATTTAAATGCAATGTGTGGAATTTTTATCACCATTTGTCATATTTTCATTTAGCAAAAATCATTTTTTATAAACAACTACAACCACCCCACCCCTAAACCTACCCAGTGATTTATAGTGCATATACACTTTATGAGCACATGTGTTCCCTGGGATCAAACCATAGACTGTAAAAAATATGGACATAGTGTCTGTGACGTCACCCATAGGATTCTGAAGAGCAGTTTTGAAGCGTAAAGTAGGGACAAGCTGGCCGTTGCCATCTTGTCAGCGCGTCACTCCCGGATAACAGAAAATGGGCAGCAGACAGACAGCAGATAAATGCCTATCCACTCAAAGTGGCCACGCCCTTACTTACGCAGAACTTTAAAGCTTTATATAATGTAAAATAATGAGTTTTAAAAAAATTCACCCCCCTCACAGTTGTCATGAAGGGTAAAATTAGCCGTATAGACCAAAACCACAATTTGTACCAGGCTGTAAACATATTTTTTTCTGCTGTAAAGTTGGGCATTTTAACATGGGGCTCAAGAGATTCTGCTCCCTTCAGGAGCCCTAGTGGCCAGTCGATGAATTGCAGTTTAAGTCACTTCCATATTGGCTTCAAGAGAAACTGCGGGAGGTTGCCTTGGATCAAACCCTTGATTGCATGATCACATGTTTACATGATGTTGTATTTTGCAATGCTCAACGGAGCTATGCAAAACCAGAAATATGACGCAAATAAAAGGAAACAAAGCATTAAAATGAAAGTGTCCTGTTGTCGATAGGGGCACACCTTTAGTAAACGCTCCTATGGGTCGTATTTCATGAATTCAAATGAAAGTGTCTTGTTGTCGATAGGGGCGCACCTTTAGTAAACGCTCCTATGGGTCGTATTTCATGAATTAAAATGAAAGTGTCCTGTTGTCGATAGGGGCGCACCTTTAGTAAACGCTCCTATGGGTCGTATTTCATGAATTCAAATGAAAGTGTCTTGTTGTCGATAGGGGCGCACCTTTAGTAAACGCTCCTATGGGTCGTATTTCATGAATTCAAATGAAAGTGTCTTGTTGTCGATAGGGGCGCACCTTTAGTAAACGCTCCTATGGGTCGTATTTCATGAATTCAAATGAAAGTGTCTTGTTGTCGATAGGGGCACACCTTTAGTAAACGCTCCTATGGGTCGTATTTCATGAATTAAAATGAAAGTGTCCTGTTGTCGATAGGGGCGCACCTTTAGTAAACGCTCCTATGGGTCGTATTTCATGAATTCAAATGAAAGTGTCTTGTTGTCGATAGGGGCACACCTTTAGTAAACGCTCCTATGGGTCGTATTTCATGAATTCAAATGAAAGTGTCTTGTTGTCGATAGGGGCGCACCTTTAGTAAACGCTCCTATGGGTCGTATTTCATGAATTCAAATGAAAGTGTCTTGTTGTCGATAGGGGCACACCTTTAGTAAACGCTCCTATGGGTCGTATTTCATGAATTAAAATGAAAGTGTCCTGTTGTCGATAGGGGCGCACCTTTAGTAAACGCTCCTATGGGTCGTATTTCATGAATTAAAATGAAAGTGTCCTGTTGTCGATAGGGGCACACCTTTAGTAAACGCTCCTATGGGTCGTATTTCATGAATTAAAATGAAAGTGTCCTGTTGTCGATAGGGGCGCACCTTTAGTAAACGCTCCTATGGGTCGTATTTCATGAATTCAAATGAAAGTGTCTTGTTGTCGATAGGGGCGCACCTTTAGTAAACGCTCCTATGGGTCGTATTTCATGAATTCAAATTAAAGTGTCTTGTTGTCGATAGGGGCACACCTTTAGTAAACGCTCCTATGGGTCGTATTTCATGAATTAAAATGAAAGTGTCCTGTTGTCGATAGGGGCGCACCTTTAGTAAACGCTCCTATGGGTCGTATTTCATGAATTAAAATGAAAGTGTCCTGTTGTCGATAGGGGCGCAACTTTAGTAAACGCTCCTATGGGTCGTATTTCAGGGAAGTGACAAACGACCTATATAGGCGTATTGGTTGGAGGACATGTTGCTTTGTTCGGTGGTCCTGCCCAAAAACGCACTCCATTGATTGAGCCAGAAGTCGATATGTCGGACCTCTCAAAGAGCCACAGAGCCAATATGTTCTATACATAGACAATGTTTACCATAATCAATCTTCAGCATAATTTTCTCATATAGTATTTTCACAACAGTGATATTCAATATTAAGATAGAGATAGTAATGTTTTCTTTGCCATAATCAATGATAATTCATAATAGTAATGGGGGTATATTAGTTGTTCACGGTGGTATCATCCACATGCAAAGTTGCAATAAAGTAATAGCCTAGTTAAAGGGTTAGTTCACCCAAAAATGAAAATTCTGTCATTAATTGCACCCTCATGTCGTTCCACACCCGTAAGACCTTCTTTCATCTTTGGAACACAAATTAAGATTTTTTTCGATGAAATCTGAGAGCTTTCAGTCTCTCCATTGGGAGCAATGCAATTTACACATTCAAGGTCCAGAACGGTAGGAAAGAAATCATTGAAGTAATCCGCAATCCATGTGACGCCAGTGGTTTAACCTCAATTTTATGAAGCAACGCAAGTGCTTTCTTTGTGCAAAAAAACCCAAAGTAGTGAAAAAAAAGTAGTAAGGTCATGAGTAGTTTAAAAAATGTTCTAATTAGTGTATAATGATGTTTTCTCTTTTCAGTCTTATGAACACACGCAGAGTATACAGTGATTCGTGCGCCACACATGCACAATTAAATAAACCAGGCTTCAGTCATATTTTGCCATATTTAATTGGTCCGTCCAGTTCGTACGGGAATGCTTACAAAAGCTTAAAAAATTATATGTTTACATTAACCATGGAAAATATTACATGTATAAATATTGGGGGGTTGGTTGTACTTGCTTGTTTTGTTTATGGTGGTGGTGGGGGGGGGTCCTATATAATATGTAATTTTTTTCAGCTCAGTGTAATTCAGTTGTGTAATAATACATATGCTCTGATCACATCACTGGACTTCAATTACCACACAGCTATGAAACATGCCTCAGACCTCTCTGCATGCCAAACAGCTCATTTCCTGAAGGACACTCACTGAATGACAAAAGGACGAGCGCAGAGGCCAGCAAGCGCCATCGCCTGTCATCTTACCCCGTCCCATGGGACATAAATTCTTATCATTCCAGCTTTCGGTAATTATAAGTAATTAGTAGCACAGGAAGTGGTATTTTAATGAGTGTCGTTTTCTACTTATGTCCTCATCTTCGTGCACCTTTTGACCAGTTCAAACCGGGCACAGGACACACTTGGTTAGGATGGGTGTTTTATTCATATTTTATCTGCTCGTTTTGGCCCTTCCACATAGTCGAATGAACCTGGTGTTTTGTTTTTATTCTCTATAAGGCTGATTTACACTGGCATTAGACTGATGACTGTACATTATAATTGATAAGAATTTGCAATCGGAATGCATGTACCTGACATTTTGTCTCGCAACAATGTTTTCATTAACTCATAATTCATACGCAAACTGTAATTAAATACACATTTCCTGGCTGCTGTGGTGTCCAGAAGGGAGGAAGTCTCCAGCGTAGCATGTGGCATCTCTAAGTGCCCTTTACCAACACCTGAAATCTCAGCACAAATATCTCTCCTCTGTCTTTGGAGTGGAAATGAGATGCTGGCTTGGTCATTAGTAGATGATAATGAGGTAAGAGAGACAAACAACCCTAAGCCCTGTTGGTTTTGTTAATATTAATAATTAATTTCTGATTAAGTGACTAATTGCGGTGGAAAGGTCAATGTCAGTGTAAGGTCCGTTGATGTTAGGAGATGAGTATAAAGCAGAAAGAAAGGGAGGAAGATAAAAGACATCATCCATTTTCAACTGGAGCATGTGTCATCAGATTTTTGAGCGAAGGAACCATCAGGGCCCTCTCGGCCCTCATGAGAGAGGGCCTAAACTATTGTAATAAAAATAATATTTACAAACTTTGAAATAATAGTTTCAAAAGTAAAAACTTCTTTAATAAAAAGGAATTTAGGAATTTATAATTTGACAATAAACATCTCAATCTTTTTGAAGAAATAAACCCTTCTAACACTTCAAATCTAACTAGTTTGTGTTTTCTCCATTTTAGGATTTTTCCTCTTAACGCTTTCATCTCTGTGATTGGTGGTCTAGCTGTGAAATTACAGAGGACCAAGCCATGGCAAGTCAATGTGGGATGAATTTCAACAGGAAAATTGACCAATCATATCGTCCCTTTTAATGGGTGGGACTAGTTATCACTGAGTTTATGACGCGATCCGTCCGCTGTGGGGAATTCGATCGAAGAAAAAAAAAACACTGATAAAATAGCCACCGTTATTCCCTTTGAAAACCGCAAGCAACATTAATGAGGAATGCTAATTGATTATCCACGCCGTTTTCAAGATGAACTTTTAAAGAAAAGCTGTAGTTAATTGGCAAAGGAAGACCTACGTCAGAGCTTAATTTTGTGCAGAAAGCCAAAGCTTTTTATTTACAACCACAGCAATTATAAGCTTTATTGTTGGCTGTTTGGGTAAGTTATTTAAAATCTAATAGGTTTACGTGACTTATTTTATTCTTGCTGCCACTGTTTTATAGTCCTATATGTTAAGCGTTATTTGAGGAAACAGTCATTCTTCAGAATTACTGGTCAGTCTGTAAATTTATTACATTTACTTAGCGACCATGCACATTTGCTCTACTTCTGTAAAATAGTTACATTTTTCCCAAATCATAAGTTTAATATGTGTTACATATATTTAATCGGCTGCTGTCCAGTCTAATGATATGATTTATTATCAACATATGCGGAAGTGTCTGTCGCTAATGTGCTTTGATCTGAGTGCTGTCATGATGCGTCGGCCTAAATTTTGTTGGCTTTGTGGCCAGTTGTCACCATATTTATTTGTAATGATGATTTGCATTACATTACTTTTTGTTCAATTTTGGTGATAACTCTCACGCTCTGATGTTTGCTTTGTGTCATTTCTTGTCAAAGGTAACATGCAGTATTATAGAAGAGGACACAGTAAGCTAGGCTGATTTTAGACTTCTTCTTCTAGAGTTTACTTTTTTTCCAATGAGGGAAGGGGGTGAGAGGTTCAAGAGTCATGGTTTGCTACTGACTACATACACCGATCAGGCATAACATTATGATAGGTGAAGTGAATAACACTGATTATCTCTTCATCACGACACCTGTTAGTGGGTGGGATATATTAGGCAGCAAGTGAACATTTTGTCCTCAAAGTTGATTTGTTAGAAGCAGGAAAAATGGACAAGTCCAAATTGTGATGGCTAGACGACTGGGTTAGAGCATCTCCAAAACTGCAGCTCCTGTGGGGTGTTCCCGGTCTGCAGTGGTCAGTATCTTTCAAAAGTGGTCCAAGGAAGGAACAGTGGTGAACCAGCGACAGGGTCATGAGCGGCCAAGGCTCATTGATGCACGTGGGGAGCGAAGGCTGGTCCATGTGGTCCGAGCTACTGTAGTTAAAATTGCTCAAGAAGTTAATGCTGGTTCTGATAGAAAGGTCTTAGAATACACAGTGCACTGCAGTTTGTTGTGTATGGGGCTGCATAGCCGTAGACCAGTCAGGGTGCCCATGGTGACCCCTGTCCACCGCCGAAAGTGGCAACAGTGGGCACATGAGCATCAGTACTGGACCACGGAGCAATGGAAGAAGGTGGCCTGGTCTGGTGAATCACGTTTTGTTTTATATCACGTGGATGGCCGGGTGCATGTGCGTTGCTTACTGGGGAACACATGGCACCAGGATGCACTATGGGAAGAAGGCAAGCCGGCGTTGGCAGTGTGATGCTTTGGGCAATGTTCTGCTGGGAAAACTTGGGTCCTGCCATCCATGTGGATGTTACTTTGACACGCACCACCTACGCATTGTTGCAGACCATGTACACTCTTTCATTATATATAATACCATTTCCATGAAAGGGTGTACATGGTCTGCAACAATGCTTAGGTAGGTGGTACGTGTCAAAGTATTTATGTATTATGTATTTATGTATTTTCAAATGTATTTAACGAATTTGTTTGCCCATATAATCTTAAGATATTTAGGTTAAGCTTATTCAACTCGAGCTCTGATATACCCCCATAGTGACTAAATGATTATGTAGGGCAAGGTACCTAAGATAAAAGTGGGGTTTGGGGAGGTGGTGGGATGCTGGAACATCTGAGACTGAGGAGAGGTAAGCAGCTGTTTATATACTCTGGCTGTTGGCTGTTGATTGGAAGATTAGATGGGCTCGCTCCTCCCTAAATTACGTTTGGAACTTCACATATATACAGGTAAGTTGTTAATTTTTCTTTGGTCATATCCTATCTGGCCTATAGCACTAAGTAAGCCAGAATTAATACTGGTGTGCCCCTTGCCAAAAAAAGTGCATGATGCCCTGAAAGGATATGGCAGTGCAACAGTGTTGACAGTCGTCCCAGGCGTGCTAACGCTCTGCTGACAGACACACCCGAGAGATGCTTTCAATCCCATAGTGCCATGACCAGTGTGTACTGAGACAGGGATTCTGTCCTCCCTGCAGGCTTTGGCTGGCATCTGTCACACTGCACTACTAACACATGACATGTGGATGGCACTGGCAGAGGAACTGGATAATCATCGGCGAGACGCGTAAATTCCAGAGAGAGCATGTGCGAATTGAAGCAGCCATGCAATGATATACTGTACGGTACGGTGCATAAATCAATGTATATGCAAGGATAAACTCACACACAGATACTCGCCTTTTTATTCTAACCGTGTACTCAAAATGGCCTTCAGAATCTGTTCATTTCTTGTGATAATGCCGGTTTTATGTTCCTGCTGTGCCGACCTTAATGCAGATTATGGAAACGGTATCAGAATAGCAGTCCAGTGGGTTTTGGTAAAATCTTTGCCTCATGATGGAAGTCTCTTTAATGGGTTTGTTTAATTATAAAACTCTCAGCGTGGAGCTTATAATAGCCAGAAACTCTATGAACTGACCGTTTTCTTCCAGAGTCATTTTAGGCACCCTCTTGTTCGCCTCATTTCTCTCTCTCGCTTCTCTCCTGGGTCTCTACTTCTATCTGTGCTTTCCTCTTGGAGATGAGACATAATATAGAAACTGGAGATGTGAATTGGATAATAGTCACTTTCTTTATGTTGAGACAAACCTGATCATCATATTGGATCGAGGCCATAGAAGGAATCTCAGTCATCGCTGGGCATCGTTTCATATTTTGCTCGCTTCTCAGATTGAATGAGTGAGTGAGTGATTGAGGCTCTGAGAAAAAGCACCAAATAAGAGGCAATTCCTCTGTGTTATAAGGCCTTCTCTTGCCTGAAGGATCTTCATTGTATGATTGAAGCCAATTCAAAGATCAGCATTCCCTCCAAGATATTCTATCAATAACTCTACAGTGGGGTGCCGGGCACACAGTCCTCCTGGGGGCAGAATGAGCCTGTTTATCTCCTGTTGAAAGCTAATATGGCCATATCCATGTTTAACCTTATACACAAAGGAAAATAGCTGTACGAAAGAAAAACTTCCACTTCCAAGTGCGCCATAGGATGACTTAAAAGTATTTAGATGAATAAATTATTATTAATACATCATTTTTTTTTTTGCGTCCAATACTCACTACTAAATAATTGCTTATTATCAAAAAAATTATCTAAATCTAATATAAATTAAAATGCCAAACACACACACACTATTTTGCAAAATGAAACACTTCTTTCAAAATTTTACAATAATTGAACTAAACCCAATTTTGACACCGTATGGCACACACATGGTTTCATACAATCTGATTCTGTTTGATTTATTTACACACTGCTGTTCTCAATCTTAAACACTTGTAAAATTTCTACTTTTAATGATACAATCTGGGTTTGATTTTTTTTTCAGCGATAGTGTTAGAGTAAAGTATGAATATATTGACCAAACAGTACACACAAGACCAGTACTGCATATTGATGAAAATGTTTAACTCTCTCCGCATTGTAAAATCATTCAATTCATTCATGCATTTTCAATGTTTTTTATTTTTATTTTTATATCTGCTGAGGTTGGGCTGAACTCTCTGTCCAGCCTCTCTCAATGTCAACCCATGGGTACTCAGTACTCAACCAAGTACATCTGATAAATTTGGTCACAAACATTATATAAACACTGTGTGTAGTGTTTTGCAAAAAGTGTGAGGCTGAGAATGTGCTTATAGTTGTGCAGCTCTGTGCTGAGGTTTTGCTCCTTGAGTGTCAGTTTAAATAATTGTGCTGTGCATGTCATTTTAGTGTGTTAGCAATTGGAAAAACTGTAATAAAAAATCTCTATTTTTAGGAGTGTATACTCCACAGTTCTGTTAATAAAAAAGTTTTAAAACAAACCATTTTGCCATTATTATGGCACAAATACTGGACATATCTTTGAATATTATGTTGGTCAAAATGGATGAGACCAATGGGTTGAGACCATCTCAAATTGTGTTCAGATTCTCCCTAGATTAAAATATGCAACAAAAAAACCCAAACAAACAATAATCTATGTTAATATGAACTAAAATGTTTCAAATCAAGTTCTTCCAGAACCATTTTTTTGGAGCTGTCAGGGAAGAATACGGATTCAGATGCAGGAAACAGAAAAGTTTATTTATGAGCTCAGGAATGGACAGGGAAAAATATCAAGAACAAAAAACTGAAAAATCCAAATCAAATGTCCACAGGTCCGGTGAGCTCCCTTAAACAGGGACAATTCCCAACGTCATCAACGACGCAATACAGGAGTGCTACAGAGTCCTCCGATGAGCGCGGTGGGCGCAGTGAGCGTGCAGAGTGTAATTCCCCGGATAGAGTGGTGAGCGCGCTGAGGAAATGGAGAGAAGAATCCGTGTCTCCACAGAGAGAGGATCACCTGGGCTGGTAGCAAAGGAACAAAGGTCTGGCGGATGAGAGGGAATGGAACAAAAATATATAAATAAAAAACGAGAAAACAAACAGCACTTAGGAGACTGGGAAAGCAGGACACGGCAAGACTTGACAAATAACAAGAGACGGTCACGAGCAAAGGCGTTGCGCAACATACAACAACGGTCGGACAAACAAGTGAGAAAGAGAGGATCTTATATAGGGGAGAATAATGAGGGAAAATTAGCAACAGGTGTAAACGGTGAACACAAATGAGAATAGGGATAACGAGTGGGAGGGGAAACACCACAAAGTCAGCGAAACACCTGACAAACTTGTCAACCCAGACCATGTGCACAAGAAAACAAAGCACGCAAGACACGGAGACACAAAAGACAAAACAAGATCAGACCAAAGTCATTACAGTACCCCCCCCCCCCCAGAAACGCCACCTGGCGCATCTGAGAGGGGCTCACCTCGTCGCCGACGGAAGTCCCTAATCAGAGTCTGGTCCAGAATATCCCGAGCCGGGATCCAACACCTCTCCTCCGGACCGTAACCCTCCCAGTCCACCAAATACTGGAAACCCCGACCACGGCGTCTAACGTCCAAAAGCTTTCTCACAGTGTACACTGGAGAACCATCCACTAGACGAGGAGGGGGGGGTGGTGGGGAAGAAACAGGATTAAGAGGGGACCAAAACACAGGTTTAACCCTGGACACATGAAAAACAGGGTGAACCCGACCAAGAGTGTGAGGAAGCTTGAGCCGCACTGCCACCGGACTCAGGACCTTGATGATGCGATATGGCCCAATGAACTTGGGGGCCAGCTTACGAGAAGACCCCCGGAGAGACAAGTCCTTGGTGGATAGCCATACCTTCTGACCGCAAACATACTGGGGAGCCGGAGTCCGGTGACGGTCGGCTGCCGCTTTGGTCCGTCTGGAAGCCCGGGCCAAGGCCTCCTTAGCCCTTCTCCAGGTGCGACGACACCGACGAACAAAGGCTAAGGCAGACGGAACCGCGGCTTCGGGTTCCTGTGCAGGGAAAAGAGGTGGTTGATAACCCACTGAACAAAGAAAGGGAGACATACCCGTAGACGCTACCGGCAGGGAGTTGTGGGAATATTCAACCCACGGTAGCTGCTGACTCCAGGAGCTCGGATTACTTGAGGTCAGGCAGCGGAGAGCTCGCTCGAGATCCTGGTTGGCTCGCTCGGCCTGCCCGTTGGTCTGGGGGTGAAAACCTGAAGACAGACTCGTTGAGGCCCCGATCTGTCTACAGAACTCTTTCCAAAACCGAGAGACAAATTGGGGTCCTCTGTCGGAGACCACATCCACCGGAAGACCATGGATCCGGAAGACGTGGTCCACCACCACCTGCGCTGTCTCTTTGACAGAAGGGAGCTTGGGTAAGGGGATAAAATGGGCCGCCTTGGAGAAGCGATCCACCACCGTCAGGATCACGGTGTTACCTCTCGATGGGGGGAGACCGGTGACAAAATCAAGGGCCAGGTGTGACCAAGGACGAGAAGGAATGGGCAAAGGCTGTAACAGACCAACAGGAGGATGGTTAGACGTCTTATTACGAGCGCATACCGAGCAAGCCAACACAAACTGCCTGACATCTTGGACCATGGACGGCCACCAAAATCGCTGACGGATGGTAGCCAGCGACCTCCGAACCCCCGGATGACAGGCGACTCTGGACTCATGCCCCCACCGGAGGACCTCAGGACGCAGCGCAACCGGCACAAACAACCGACCCCCTGGACACCCCCCTGGGACCTCATCCCCCCGCACGGCCTCCCTCACCCGTCGCTCGACATCCCAGGAAAGGGACCCCACCACCACCTCCTTGGAGAGAATGGTTTCGGGTGTCAACTCTCCCCCAGGACCCTCGAAGAGACGAGAGAGGGCATCAGGCTTAACGTTCTTGGAGCCTGGCCGATACGAGAGGGAAAAGTTAAATCGCCCAAAGAAGAGTGCCCAGCGAGCCTGGCGAGCATTCAACCTCTTGGCCGAACGGACATACTCTAAATTCTTGTGATCCGTCCAGACCAAGAAGGGCTCCGCTGCTCCCTCCAACCAGTGGCGCCACTCCCCCAGAGCCAGCCTGACCGCCAGCAGCTCCCTGTTACCTATGTCATAATTTCGCTCAGCAGGACTCAAACGGTGAGAGTAGAAGGCACAAGGGTGCACCTTCCCATCTCTGGAAAACCGCTGAGACAGGACCGCGCCTACCCCGACATCAGAGGCATCCACCTCAACAATGAATTGCCGTTCAGGATCTGGAAGACAGAGAACAGGAGCAGAGATGAAACGGGACTTAAGAACATCAAAGGCCCCCTGGGCCTGGGAATTCCATCTGAACGGTACCTTAGGTGAGGTGAGTGCAGTTAAGGGTGCAGCGACCAGGCTAAAGTTCCGGATGAATCGCCTATAAAAGTTGGCAAACCCCAGGAACCGCTGCAGAGCCTTCCGAGAGTCAGGGGTTGGCCACTCGGCCACGGCCCTTACCTTAGCGGGATCGGCCTTAATTCCCTCCGTTGAAATTATATGCCCCAAGAACGAAACAGACTTAACATGGAACACGCACTTCTCCGCCTTGACATAGAGCTGGTTCTCTAGTAGCCGTTGTAACACCTGACGAACGTGTTGAGTGTGTACCTGCAAGGAGGGAGAGAAGATAAGAATATCATCAAGGTACACAAAGACAAATCGATTTACCATGTCCCTCAACACGTCGTTCACCAGGGCCTGGAAGACAGCTGGGGCGTTGGTGAGCCCAAAAGGTAGAACCCGGTATTCAAAGTGTCCCGTTGGAGTGTTGAAGGCTGTCTTCCACTCATCCCCCTCGCGGATACGGATCAAATGGTAGGCATTACGGAGGTCTAGTTTGGTAAAGACCTTAGCTCCCTGCAACAACTCAAAAGCTGATGACATCAAAGGCAGAGGATACCTGTTTCTTATGGTGATGTCATTGAGACCCCTGTAGTCGATACAGGGTCGCAGGGAGCCATCCTTCTTCTTAACGAAGAAGAACCCAGCCCCAGCGGGTGAGGAAGAGGGACGGATGAGGCCGGCATTTAAGGACTCCTGAATATACTTGTCCATGGCCTCTCTCTCAGGACCAGACAGCGAGTACAGACGGCCCTTGGGCGGAGAAGTGCCTGGGAGAAGATCAATGGCACAGTCATACGGCCGATGAGGAGGTAAGGATGTGGCTCGGGACTTACTGAAGACCCGACAAAGATCACGGTACTCCGCCGGGACCCCGGAGAGATCTGCCTCCTCGACCTGAAAAACAGAAGACACAGAACCAGGAGACAAGGCAGCACCCAAACATGACGCAAGACAAGACTGACTCCAAGATAACACAGAATTCCCTGACCAATCCACGTGAGGGTTGTGCTGCACCAGCCACGGGTGCCCTAAGACAATGGGGGCACTCGGGGAATTTAGGAGGTACAGTTCAATTACCTCACGGTGATTGCCTGAGACAATAACATTTATGGAAGGTGTGGAATGGGTGATGGAGGTAATGAGAAGACCATTAAGGGAACGGACAGAGATAGGAGAGGAAAGGGGAATGGCAGGAATACCCCACAACGCTGCAACAGAGACATCCAGGAAGTTGCCTTCGGCACCTGAGTCAATCAAGGCTGAACAGGAGTGGACAGTGTCCTTATATTGAACAGAGACATTCAGCAGAGTACGTGAGATGGGGGAGTTGAAACCAGGAGTAGCGCCCACCAGGATTCCCCGGATTACTGATGGGCTCTGGCTTTTAAAGGACACAGAATAGCCCGATGGCCCGGCTTCCCGCAGTACAGGCAAAGACCCCGAGCCAAACGATCCTGCTTCTCCTTCGGAGTGAGACGAAGACGCCCCACTTGCATGGGCTCAGGATCTACTGAAGGAGGAGGAAATGAAGAAACAGCACCAGACGCACCCTCATCCAGTGTCCGAAACGGTTGAGCTGTCCACCGCTGGCGTCGACGTTGGAGACGCCCCTCCACTCGAAGTGCCAGCTCTACAAGGGCGTCAAAATCGTGAGGCAGCTCGTGAGTGACGATCTCGTCCAGGATGTCACCGTCCAGTCCCTCTCGAAACCTGGCCCGTAATGCTGCCTCATTCCAATCACAGGCAGCTGCCAGAGTTCTGAAGTGGATTGAATACTCTGTAACAGAACGTCTGCCCTGACTCAACCGCACCAACTGGGAAGCCGCCTCATCGCCCTGAGCAGAGCGGTCAAACAGCTTTAACATCTCGGCTCTGAAGTCCTCAAATGTGGAACAGAAAGGGGCATGAGCATCCCACACGGCTGTAGCCCAGTCACGGGCCCTTCCCTTCAGGAGGGTGATAACGAACGCTACCTGGGACTCCTCAGTCGCATAGCGGCGGGGCTGGAGAGCGAACACCAGAGAACACTGTGACAAGAAAGCCCGACACGAATTGGGGTCACCATCATAGGGCGGCGGACTATTGGCATGAGGTTCCGGCTCAGCATGAGGCAGAGAATGGCCGTAAGCAGCAGCTGACCTGCCGGTCATGGCCTCCCGCTGGAGCTCTTGTAACTGGAAACTGAGATCAGCTACCTGAGCTGACAGACACTCAACATCCCGTGAAGTGGTTGTTAACTGGCTGGAATGCTGTCCCAGAAGAATGCCCTGTTGACTGACTGCAGTTCTGACCTGATCCGCACCTGCTGAATCCATCTTTGGTCCGACCGTTCTGTCAGGGAAGAATACGGATTCAGATGCAGGAAACAGAAAAGTTTATTTATGAGCTCAGGAATGGACAGGGAAAAATATCAAGAACAAAAAACTGAAAAATCCAAATCAAATGTCCACAGGTCCGGTGAGCTCCCTTAAACAGGGACAATTCCCAACGTCATCAACGACGCAATACAGGAGTGCTACAGAGTCCTCCGATGAGCGCGGTGGGCGCAGTGAGCGTGCAGAGTGTAATTCCCCGGATAGAGTGGTGAGCGCGCTGAGGAAATGGAGAGAAGAATCCGTGTCTCCACAGAGAGAGGATCACCTGGGCTGGTAGCAAAGGAACAAAGGTCTGGCGGATGAGAGGGAATGGAACAAAAATATATAAATAAAAAACGAGAAAACAAACAGCACTTAGGAGACTGGGAAAGCAGGACACGGCAAGACTTGACAAATAACAAGAGACGGTCACGAGCAAAGGCGTTGCGCAACATACAACAACGGTCGGACAAACAAGTGAGAAAGAGAGGATCTTATATAGGGGAGAATAATGAGGGAAAATTAGCAACAGGTGTAAACGGTGAACACAAATGAGAATAGGGATAACGAGTGGGAGGGGAAACACCACAAAGTCAGCGAAACACCTGACAAACTTGTCAACCCAGACCATGTGCACAAGAAAACAAAGCACGCAAGACACGGAGACACAAAAGACAAAACAAGATCAGACCAAAGTCATTACAGGAGCTATGTAATCCATATTCCTTTTTATAGCTATTTACTCTTACTGTATGTCAACAATTGTGTCAAAGGACATTTTTTTTCATCTGGGATTAAGTTTTCTGTTAGCAAGTCAAGTTTTCTGGAGTTATGCGAGAACGATCTTTGAGCAATACAATTTCCTTTGAGTATCTATAAGACGTTATCAAAGGATTTTACAAGGGCTCGATACACTTTGCAACTGAAGAGGTGGAAAACACTAATATATTTACTTCAACAGAGGTACTGCTGCAAACATCCACTCTTTGTATGCTTGCGTGTCTCATATGTTACCATTTTGACATAAGGGCAGGTCATAAAATGTTAAACTGCTTCCTGTCCAAATAAACCGTAGATTAAATCCCCCAACACATACTGAGTTTGGCAAATATTGCCACTCAAAACCAAACCCCTGGAAGCCTCTTTGCCCTTTACACACAGTTGCAGCACACACTTTTGTTTCTGTTTCAAACCTATGTTCTACTTTTTGTAAATTTTTAAATTTGTATTCATTTCTGTATCCTGTTTGGCACCTTTGCTAATTTAAAAACATTCTCAGTTAAATTCTGAATGCACAACCCTGCCCTGAATCAGTGAGCATGATGTCAAGGTCTACATTAAGGTCTCAACAGCAGTGTGAAGGCCACACGAAGAGATATTCCTGCATACAATACAAAAACAACAAAGAAAAGACACTCTGATTTACTATGGATTCAAAACACACATTTTGCAGTATTTCAACAGAAAACAGACTTTTTGAATTCCTCCATATTTAAAATTCATATTACAACTGGACTTTGACTATTTTTCAGGGTATTGCAATTGTATCAGTCTGTCCGCCTTGTTCAGCATATCTCACATCTTGTATCCCCTTCTCTTTATCTCTATATCTCTGTATCTTTGTGCACTCTCCAAACACCTGTTACCTTTTAATAAAAGATACAGAAAAGCTTGCAACAATAATGAAAATCCACAGAAAAAAGCATGCATCTCTTATCTTTTCATCCCAAACTGCATTGTTCTCGTGACAAAAAGGCATCAAATGAAAGTATACATGCACAATGTTTCTTTCCCTGAATATGGAGTAGGTTGAAAATGATATACAGACATGTAATCAGCATAAGTTTCATTAATACTGGAGCCCACTTATGTTGAGATTGGAATGTAGTTTCTGGAACAGTGTGAGACATTCAAAGCATACATTGCTATGGGAGTGCAATCCTCCCTGTGCTATCTGTGACCTACCTTAATTGCAATCCATATCAGGTGACAACAAAAATGATAGAAACCTGTGGAGGGACTCTTTTGACATGGGTCCGTGAGAAACCACCAAGCAACCACATAGCAATCCACAAAAATCCCTCAGAACACCCTGGCAACCTCACTCTACACTAGCATTGTGGCAGTATGGAAAATGCAACTGATATACTTCAAAACATGTACAAATCAATTAAAAAAAAAAGAATTGTATGAGTTAATAAACAACATAATCTAGAATGACATTAATTAGGGCCCGAGCACTGATGGTGTGAGGACCCTACGGTAATTGCTTGGCCCATCATTCTTCTTCTCCGAAATGAATCACATTTTTGAGGGCCTAAACATGCTCGAAAACTCATGAAACTTTGCACACGTGTCAGAACTGGTCAAAATGTATGTCTGATCGATATGGGTTTCAGAATTAGGTGTGTCAAAATGGCTTGATAGCGGAACCTACAAAATTTCAATTAAGCGCCATTCACATATGAAATTCGGTAGACGCATGTAACAGCCCAATACCTACAAAAAGTACTTAAAACTCAATATTTGCCATTTTCATATGTTGTACTTTAACGAATTCCTCCTAGAGATTTAATCAGATCAACATCATATTTGGTGAGTCTAATCTAAAGGCCTTTGCAACGTTAGATTGTGGTTAACTGGGTGGTGGTGGCCTGGGTGCAAGGGCCCTTTCAACGCTGCTTGCAGCTTTAATATATTGTTATTATTTGTTGTAGTAGTACTAGTGTAACGCAGACTAAGTGCTCTCAGAGATAAGTGAAGGCAGGATCCATGTTCAGATAATAACAATAACAACCAAAGTAAACACAAGAAAACTAGAGAGCCTGTTGCACAAAGCTGGTTTCAGTTGCTACCCAGGTAAGTTCAAGATTAGTTTGAGCAAACTCTGGTTTTTCAGGCTCAAGAAGGTGGATTGGTTTTTAGCAGTGTTCATCACCATAGTAACTTACACTACACGGCTAACCTACTCTGGAGCAGGTTTTATTCTGGGTTAGAGATCGCAAACCCAAACTGGAACAATCAGCTGCAAGTAAAGATGTAATAAAGCCACACCCCCTGTATCTCTCGTTCCAAATTAAAGCAGTTTATAGTGAACAAAACTTAAGAGACAAAATCTTGCTCATCTTTTGGTGCTAATTATTTATTATATTTATATTATATGAATTATAATTACTTTTAATTCATATAATATATTCATATAATTATTATATTAATTGACAAGTATCCAAATATTAATATAAATATAATACGTGCCTTCATAATTATTTGAAACAACGTGTATTCATTTTAGCTCTTTGTGAACCTATAATTATTAGGCATATTTCTTTGATTGACATCATGCATTGATATAGTCAGATATTCTTTCAGCTGCAGCAGCAGTGTTTATTCCTGCTTTGTAAACGCATTTAATTTCATGATCATTTTCAAAACAATCTCTCCATCTTCAGAAGAGAAGTGAATTGCGCCGTCTCTCTTGCGAGAAGTGAATCAAACGGACAATGTGATTGGCTGTTTGCCGCACGTGACACACTTTTAGGTGCATGCGCTTCATAGTTAATCGCAAACTCTGAATTAAACCTGAGTTGTCAGAGAAAGTTTATGCCAACCTTTGAGAGACCGTTGAATTTGATCTAAACCAGGTTGGATTTATCCAGATTTGTCAACTCTAAACCTTCTCTGAAACTCAGAGTTTGTTCAGCTAGCTTCATGCAACAGGCCTCAGAACTGAGAACCTCAACAAAACATCCAACAAAGGACAACAGCAGACAAGGCTGAAACACTAGGGTTTAAATAGACAAGAGGTAATTGAGAAACAAGACACAACTGGGAACAATCAAAGAACTAATCAACAAGAAAAACTACAAAGGACTACAAAACATGGCACAGAACAGGAAATTACATAAAAGACCACACAACACTGTTGACAAAAAGGTATGTTTTGAAGCATGGCAGCTTACACTCTAAAAAAAAAAAGGTTCTATATGGCACCAAAAATGGTTCTTGGCTCGTAATCATAGGGGAACCTTTTTAAGTGCTATATAGCACCAATTTTGGTGCTTCAGTGGTTCTTCAGAGGTTTTTCACCGGTTCTTTGACTAAGGTGCTAGCACCTCTAACTAAGGTACTATAGGGTGTACTCACACTAGGCACGATTGCCTTGTACCGTGCTCGAGCGCGATTGTCCCCCCTCCCCACTCCCCCGCTGGTCTGCACTCACATTGCACTTAACGTACCGGGCCGGAGCACGCTTAAGTCATTCACGATGCAACTTTTTGTTTTGAAGAAGACAGGAAGAAAAGCGCTTTCGCTAATAGACTGCCTAATACATTTATAATTTATGCCGCGCAGCGATTTTCACTTGATTGCACTGCACATATCAGAAGATTATTACGGAGGCAGCTGACTTTGATGGAGGAATTTGCAGCTTTACCCGCAAACTTCAATTCATGTTCATCAATAAGGTGAAAACCAGAACCATTATAAACCTAAATATTATTGAATTAATTGAAAAGTGTATCCAAGTAGTAATAGTTTGGTGTTTGCTGTTGTAATGTTGATAGTAGCGCGCAGCTGTTCCGTGCTCCAGCACGGTTAGCGCTCACACTGCATGCGAACCGCGCCCGAGTCCAACTGAACCGTGCTCTGGCCCACCTCTTCCAAGCGGGCCAGGGCCGGCTAATCGAGCCGCGCCCGAGCACGGTTCGGATCACTCACACTAGTCAAACGAACCGCGCTTTGGTGGTCAAACGCACTCGGGCACGGTTCAAACTGGCTAGTGTGAGTACACCCATATAGTACCACTACCATATACAGAACATGTTAAGATGTGGTGCTATATAGCACTAAAAGTGGTTCCTCTATGATTACGACAAAGAACCATTTTTGGTGCCATATAGAACCTTTTTATTTTTGAGTGTAGGACCAGCACTTGACCAGCCTAAACCAGCTAATGACCAGCTTAAACCAGCTCAAGCCAGCTATCATTCTTCAAAACATACATAACCAGCATATTCTGTTTTTTTTTTCAACAAGGAAGACATGGAGCCTGATTCAGCCTGCCGCACTCGTGTTAAAAACTGAGGCCAAAACGTCTCAATCGTCCCCAGGTGGTTGGTCCCAGTATAGGTCATAACCCCCGCCCCTCCGTGTATTCTAATGGACCACTAGAGACAAACTAAACAATCAAATTACACTTCATATAATTTTTGACCAAAGTTGGTTTCTGTCATTTTAGACTGTTTTTATCACGCTGATTTCATTTCAAGTGTTCGTTTTTTTAAATAAGTTTGGTTTTAGTTAGTTATATAAACTGGGGGGTGTGACGTCATGATTGACAGCTGAGATTGACGGCTTCTCTGAGTGAAGGTGTCACTGAGGCAGCAACTTACTTTTTTCGTGATTTTCGGGAGGAGATTGGAGCTTTAGCTTTAATTTCTACATTTTCATAACTGTTTATTTCACACCGGCTTAATTAATTGTTCTGCATCTGCGATAGTGTGGGCGGGCTCTACTTCCTGCTCTCTACTGCGCAGACTCCGGTCCCGAGGCCTTATGGCAAAATATATGATCATGTAATACAGGCTATAGGCTTATATATAAAAAATGTTAGTAAATGGGCTTGAACTTCCATCCGTAGTGGACTGGGTTCGAACATTCCGACATGCAAAGTGAAGCGTTCATGTGACTGGAAAAGAGTATTTTATTTATACAATTTTGATTTATTTACTCTAAAACAAGGCAAGGATATGAATGATTTGAATGATTTTTAGCAATGTAATGTTACGGCACATAGTCTTTATCTCATATTTTCCTAATGTCTTGTACCGTTAATGGTTTCACGTGGATGGGAATATGCATTATATGCAGATGACGTATAGTAAAACCAGGCGTTGTGAACTTAATATACAGTCAAACCAAAAATTATTCAGACACTAGATATAATTTTTTACTAGTGGGTGCAGGACACTATTAGGGGCGGCAGTGGCCCAGTGGTTTGTGTAGGTTGTCTACTAACCGGAAGGTTGGTGGTTCAATCCCTGGTTCCACCTGACCAAGTGTCGAGGTGTCCATGAGCAAGACACCTAACCCCAGCTGCTCCCGACGAGCTGGATGGCGCCTTGCATGGCTAACACCGCCTGGCTGAATGAGGCAATATGTAAAGCGCTCTGGTGGCTATGGGTCTGTTGAAAGCGCTATATAAATGCAATCCATTTACTATAGTTCATTTATGTAAGTGAGGATAGCAAAATAAAGTAAACTGTGACATATTAAAACTGTAAAACTGATCAAAATTATTCAGGCACTTTGACCTGACCATGTTTTGCTTGAGTGTTTTTTTTTCTGTAATAGCTAATGTGACCTTTTACACCACAGACTGAACAAAATTAAGCATTGCTTGGTAATTAGTTGACCTAAATTGGTATCATCTAATAGTGTACTTAAATTTAACAGCTGACAGCTGATTGGTCGATTGTAATCCATTACATACCTTTCTATCAAAGTTATCTGACATTATCAAGATTAATTTGTTCTGACACAGTTTAACTCTTGAGTTCTTGTCATATTTTATTACCATTTTCTAAACTATAGCGAATAAACTGTGAGAAAATATTGAAGGTGTCTGAATAAATTTTGGTTTGACTGTATGGTTATTTCGGGGAGGAGACGGGGTGGAGATGCATGTTACGCACAATCTTCCGCTGAGTGGGGTTTATAAAGGGAATTCTGCGCAGGTTCTGCCGTACGCATGGTTTTATAAATCTGAAAACTTTTCCGTAGATTTCATCCTAAAAGTGTGTGTATGCACAAAGCTAGATTTTATGACGAAATCTACGGAAAGTTTTATACATGAGGCCCCAGGGAACACAGGCTATTTTTTATAATTTATTATTATTATTCATATTGTAAAATATTTTAAACAAGATCCATACATTTTATTTTTTTAAATACATTTTATGCACAATAATAATAATATTAATTTGAATGAATTAATAAATAAGTAATCTAGAGGCTATACTGCATGATTCAGGCTGAGACTTTTCTTTTTAAATACTATAAAAGGACATGACCTAGATTGCAGCTGTAATTGATTTGTCCTGTAGTGAAGCTTTTTATTTACTTTCGTTACTCCAAAGTCTTTAAAGTCTATTTTAGTCCAAGAGTGATCGAAAGTTTTAGTGTCAAGACAACCTCTATGAGAGCCATTGGTTTAGCAGATTTGCCCTTGTCTCTTGTAGCACAGCCATATCAGTATTTCATCTAGTACAAACAACAGAAGAGCAAGTGAACGCTTTGTGCCAACCAGCTCATTTACACTTCCATATTCCCATATGAATGCCATGCTTTTAGGCCACAATAAACCCTGTTTTATCCCCCATCTGTGTCTCTTCATTTAAACCAGGAAAAACGCCTCACCACAGAGCTAGAGAAAGAGCAGTGTAATGCAATGAAACAAAAGCATTGCAACAAAAGAAAGATGCCACAGAGATGCATATTTTGTCGTGGATTAACATATTTTTAGAGGAGACAAGGAGAATGTATATAAAATGTAAATTTAATGGAAAGAGAAATAAAAATGAGGCAAAGGCTGCAGCTGAAAGGACAGACATTAGCTTATTTCAGGATATTAATGGAGTAAAACTGGTTTTCTTTGTCACGGTTGCTCTCTCCCATGATAGATTGGGAGGTTAGCAGCCTCTCCAAATTTGCCAGCACCGCAAAGCCCAGCAACCAACCTCGGCTGGCCAATCAGAAAGCTGTATTCACAGAAGCCTTTGCACCCATCTTTGGGCTTGACATCAAGACCTCACGTTACCAAGGGAGCAGAGAACTTCATTTCAATCACTTTGATTGTATTTGCATTTTACTTTGCTTAATTCAATTCTTTGAGAGCCTTCTTTAAAAGTACACGGCACAAAGAAATGATGAGATTCACTGGAGGATCTTCCATCAGTGGAGATTTAAAGGCAAACTGCTGGAAAAATCAGACTAGAGGAAAGAAGTGGAGAGGAAGTTCTGATTGCAGTACGCAGAGGCTGATTAAGCAAGGACGGAGGGTCAGTTAAGGCTGTTTATGCCAGTGTGTCAAAGTGTGTCGTCTAAAATTCTGCTAAAATGGATCAATTGACAGTAAAGAGATTTGTAATGTTACAAAATATTTATTTTTTAAATAAATGCTGTGAACAAAGTATCACATTAAGCAGCACAACTGTTTATTTTTTTCATAATTGATAATAATAAGAAATGTTTCTTGAGCACCAAATCAGATTTCTAAAATATTTCTAACACTGAAAACTGGAGTATACTGAAAAATTCAGCTTTGCCTTCACAGGAATAAATTAGATTTTAATATAAACTGTCTTTTTTTTTTTTTTTACTGTATTTTTCATTGATTAAACGCAGGTATAGCTATTATGTGTAAAGCACTCCTTTTGAAAACTTTCAAGCTTTCAAGATGGCTGCCATCTTGTCAACTGTGAGCACACAACATATAGCAGGGTTTGTCTTGACGTCAATGAATTGAGGAGTTTTTTTTTCCTTCAGAAAAGAAAAGCTGTGTTTTCCATCCTCCAGTCCTTTCCAGGTCACATTTTTCTCTGTTACAGTTTCATTATTTAAGCTTCTCTTCTATTGCTCTCTGCCTTTGGGGTTCAAGAAAAATGTGCAACACTTTAGTGAAAGAGGAACTACCTTGTGCTTACTCTGAAACTATACTATACATTATTCACAGCAGGTAAGGGTCATCGAAAGGGGCTGCTTAAGCTTTTACACACAAATAGAACCAAGAGTTATTTGCCAACATTAGCTTCAGTTTACAGTTAGCATGGCACTGACAGTCAAATAGTGACAAAGACATGTTTCAGTGCTATGACTCTATTTATAGGATATTACCATGCTACTAAAAAAGCTAGTTAGAAAAAACAGTTTACAATGCTAGCTGGTTTCACAGATGAAGCTGGTTTAGCTGGTTCATCAGCTAGCTAAATAGCTTAAAAGTTGTCATAAGTCAACCTGATTGACCATTTTGGTTAAACTGTTTGGGATCTGACTTATCATGTTCCAAAGCATAACTGAGCTTCCCAGCACAGCAAAAATAATGGTTCTTTATTGGCATTGATGGTGCCATGAACCTTTATCCATTGTATCTTCTCATTCTACATTCTATATTTTCATTCCCTGTACAGATAAAAACACATATGCACACATACGTATTCAAATGCGCTTGCCTATAGGCTAAACACGCAATGCTTGCGTACATGTTGTTGCCGTTTTCACCGACTGAAAAAAATCATGTTATCATGTTGCCGCGTACGTGTTGTCTACATGGCGCCAAATTAAATAATGAATCAGTTTTTACAAAAGAAATTAATCAATCAAAAACTTGCTTTAGCTTTTCATCTAATATAAAATTACCGGTAATTTCCTATTATCACTGTACAGCTGCTTTGAAGCAATCCGTGTTGAGAAAAGCGCTATATAAATGAAGGTGACAAAAGGCTCTTTAGATTATAAAACTTTCTTCAAACTGGGGGAAATTGTTCTTTATGGGCTAATCGCTGAAATATATTTTGGAGAACCAAAAATAGTTTTTTGGCATTGCTGTGAAAATGCCCTTTTGGTATCGTCCTTCAAGTGAATTTACATTTATAATGCTTAGCGTTTCCTAAGATATTGTTCAAGCCCTGCTAATATTGTTATGCTAATAAAATCGCACAACCCCTAAAATTCCCCATGTCCCATATCACTCTTGTCTACTGGCACATGAATAAAACCGGCACAAACAAACAGCAAA